>NC_069502.1:25936728-26230853 GCF_027579735.1 Bombina bombina
TGTAGGCTAATAATACTCTGTGGTGTTTACTGTAGGCTAATAATACTCTGTGGTGTGTACTGTAGGCTAATAATACTCTTTAGTGTCTACTTACAATACAGCAGGGTCGGAGCACTGTTTTGCACACTGTTGGGTGCAGCACTTCTTGGCATCTGGACAGTCCCCATCACTTTCACACTCTGGTGCCGGAATCGGAACTTTACAGGTTTCGATTACAGGTGGGCAGCTACCAGGCTTCACTACAATGAAAAACATTTGTCAAATAAGATTGAAAATGCACTTTAAAGAATGTTACTATCTATCTTTCTATCTATCTATCTATTTACTTATATATCTGTCTGTTTGTCTGACTGTCTGTCTATTATTTTCAGTCACAAAAGTCAAAGTTTGGTTCTCTTTACATTGTTGCTTATTTAAATGTCTCTTTCTCTGGATTACAATAATAAACTGAAGTATATTTAGAGGTAGAATAGAAGAGGAACACATTTATGTTTCATTAAACAAATGGAAAGATATATAAATAAATACTGATTTAATGTTACCCTTTAGGGCCTTCACACATTGCATTTTTCCACCAACGTAACAGCACTTCATGGGAACCAGACAATCAGCATCACTTCTGCAAAGCTTTGTGTTCAGATCTTGCATACAAGAAAGATTTTCTATATATGAAGGGCAGAAACCAGGGTTCTCTGTGGAGAAAAACAAAGAGAATGACTGAGAGAATATGAGAAAGAGAATGAGAAAGAGAGATAGAAATAATGAGAGAGAGATAAGGACAATGAGAGAGAGATAAGGACAATGAGAGAGATAGAAAGAATGAGAGTGAGAGATAGAAAGAATGAGAGAGAGAGAGAGAGAGAGAGAGAGAGAGAGGGAGAGAGAGAGAATGAGAGATAGAGCATGAGAGATAGATAATGAGAGAGAGATAGAGATAATGAGAGAGATAGAAAGAATAAGAGAGAGAGAATGAGAGTGAATTGTATTGAGATATAGAGGCCTAATTATGAAATGTCTGTCGGACCTGATCTGACAGTGCGGATCAGATCTGACAGACATCGCTGAATGTGGAGATCAATACACTCTCCGTATTCAGCATTGCACCAGCATCTCTTGTGAGCTGCTGGTGCAACGCTGCCCCCTGCGGCCGCCAGCAGAGGGTGTCAATCAACCCATTCGTACTCAATCGGGTTGAATTCCGGCAATTCCTGTCCGCCTCATCAGAGCAGGCGGACAGGGTTATGGAGCAGCGGTCTTTAGACCTTTAAACCTGCAGGCTCGCCAGAAACATGAGGCATCAAGCTCCATTCAGAGCTTGATAGATAGGCTCCATTGAGAGAATGAGAGAGAGAGGAGAGAGAGAGAATGAGAGAGAGAGAGAGAGAGAGAGAGAGAGAGAGAAAGAATGAGAGAATGAGAGAAAGAGAGAGAGAAATAAAGAATGAGAGAGAGAGAGAGAGAGAGAGAGAGAGAGAATGAGAGAGAGAAAGAATGAGAGAATGAGAGAAAGAGAGAGAGATCGAAAGAAAATAAGAGAGGGAGAGTGTGATGAACTGCCTACTACCCAGGCTGGGTACCTCCACCAAATGCTGGTTCCTGCTCTCCAAACCCCTCCAGCAGATATATAGCTGGCACCAGCCCTTTACCCAAAACAAGAGACAGGATTCCAGTTCAGGTAAAATCAAAATGAATAACTGTTTATTAAAAGCCAAAGACATACACTTTATCCTCTCCCAGGTGGACAGTCCCCTCCTGGGAGTATTAACATAGATAAGATGAATAGCCAGTAGAAACATGACACTTTAGACTTTGAACAATAATCCACTTATCAGCTAGGCACATAAACAAGTCTTATCAGTAGGATTAGTGGTTACAGAAATCCCCCCCACTGCCTCCCTTGTCAATGTACTGGGAAACATGTACACAGAAGTCTGAATTGGCCTGAGCATGCTCACCAAGATGCCCAATAACAGCTCCACAGTCCCAGCTGCATAACATACACCACATTGGTAACTTTCAAGTGTCCCACCACAGATCCATCCTGAATTTGGGCACATCCCCAGTGGAAATAACACTTAAAAGTAAATAACATAAAGTTAGTGGTGGCTGGGCTGTGATGGCAAAAGTATCCTAGAAATAGTTCCATAACCCCAGTTGGGAAAGATGCATCGGCATGGTCTGTCCAGCACAATCTTCCCGCAGATGAACCACTGTTCTGGGTACTGCCAGGCCACATCTCCCTGGCTCCCTCCCGTGCCCTGACTGGGCAAATAGGGCAAAATCCCTGGTCTCTTCTACGGGCCATAATCAATTGGCAGGAGACTAGCCCACAGCCCCTACAGAAACCCCAGTGATGGTAAGTTCTGTCACATTCCCCCCCCAAAAGGAGACTACCCAGGCCCCAGACCTCCCACTGGTCTTAATCTGTGTTTAGTTGGGCAGAAAACCACCACAATACACTTCCATTGGAGAGTCGGCCTCCGCCACTGGGGAGCTAAGCCAACTGCTCAGTCTCCCAGAAACATACCCTGCCACCAACTGCTCAGTCTCCCAGAAACATACCCTGCCGCTGGGGAGCTGATCCAACTGCTCAGTCTCCTGGATGCCTGTAGTGCTGGCCTGACGACCAAGGCTTCTGGAGTCTTATCTGACAGCTGGGAAGATACATAGCTGGTGTGGTCTTGAAACTGTAGCTGAGGGGATGAGCCACCCGCTCCATCTCCCAGACAGAAGAACTCTGGCTGGGATGTGTAATGGTTTCTTCCACTCCTGGATCCTCATACTGCCCCTGAGAAGACGCTTCATGAGTATCGGCTCCCAAGCTCCCAGACTACCGTTGGGGAGCGAGGATGGCTTCCTCCGCTTCGGGGTCTACACACTGCAGCTGGGCAATGTCTCTCTGTGTCAAGGACACACACAAACTTACCCCTCTCTTCCTTATCATGGCCCCGTGCGGCCGACTCCTTCATACTGCACGCCCCACTGCACCGAGAGCTGTGTGTGAGACATTTGTCTGGGCTCCCTGAAACTTTGCAGGCCGCAAGACACAGCATGCTATTTCATGTTACACAATCTAGACCTCTCCCTGCAGCTACCATACACACACTGAATACTCCTTAGGTGTGCGTTTGCACACATGCTGCCTCTTAAAGGGACAGGAACTTAAACCACACCTGGTACATAGAGGAAGGAGTTGGCTCTCTCTCCCTATAAAAGACATCTAATAAGTCTGCTCAGTGTTCAGATATACTGTGTACCTAGTGTTACTACTTTGCTCTTATACCTGTTATCCTGATACTGACCTTTCTGCCTGTTTAATGGATTACAAACCTTTGCTGCCTGACCTGACTATTAGTCGGTTTTATCTCACTCCTGCCTCATCCTTGTCTGTACTCGAAATCGATCCTAATCCAACTTCTCCTTCTGTATCCTGGGCTCCCATCACTAAATCCTTACAGAATATCTGAACCATTTATGGAGCTTGCAGAAGTTGTTGAAATGCTAAATGCCTTAACCAGGCAGGTATCCAAGATCAAGCCCAAGTTCAAGCTGCCTCTCCTACTCCAGCTGTCGCAATACCTCAACCGCCTGTGGTGGCATATCTGGTGCCCTTACCTGAGGATAATTTCATGGCCCCTGAAACTCACTTACCTCTTCCAGAACGGTTCACAAGAAACAGATCCAAATACTGTTCTTATGTCATGTCATGTGAACTGATGTTTGATTTGAAACCTTGCACATACCACTCTGAAACAATAAAAGTGTGCTCTGTTTATTCAGTCCTTTCCGGTCCACCACAAGAATGGGCTCATGCTCTCCTTTTTGTCAATGATCCCTGTGTCCAGTAATGGGACATATTCGTAAAAGTGATGTCTTCCATCTACGATGATCCCAACAAACAAAAAATGGCCCTAATTGCCATTAGAGCACTACGTCAGGGCTGCCGGCCAGTAGAGGAGTATATATCTGATTTCAAATGCTATGCCACAGACACAGGCTGGAATGAAATAGGTCTATTAAATCAGTTCCGTTTGGGACTGTCAGAGACTCTCAAAGATAAATTTGCTCATTTTGGTATCCCAGAGACACTTGAAGCCTTTATGCAACAAGCAATTCAATTAGATTGGTGCTTGCAAGAGCGATGCCAAGAAAGAGCCACTTCCTATACCACCTATCCTAAGTATGAAGTAAACTATTCCGGGCTCCCTACGGTTACTCCTCCTTCAATACAAAATTAAGAGCCAATGCAATTTGGATTGGTTCAAGGAAGACTACCACCTGCTGATTTGCAACAGAAGAAAAGAAATAACTTGTGCCTATATTGTGGCTGTTCCAATCATACAGTAAGAACATGCCCAGAAAAACACAGAAATACTTGGGGTAAGAAACCTGAACATTCCCTTATGACCTCTATGCAGAATACTACTACTCCTCCTTTATCCATCTCTCTTTCATTGCAGTGGGACAAGAACACTTATGAATGTCGAGCCTTAATTGATTCCTGAGCCAGTGGCTGCTTCATCAACTCTACATTAGTCAAGGTCTTGTCTATCCCTGTATGCAATAAAAATCCACCTTTAAAAATCCAAGTCATAATTGGGTCTTTTCTGTCTTCTGGTCCCCTTATGGAACAAACCCTTCCTATCCAGGTGTCTATAAAAAGACACATAGAAATCTAGTTTTTTACATGATACCCTCACATCTCTTTCCAGTCATCCTAGGCATTCCCTGGTTATGGATCCATGACCCCACTATCTCCTGCTCCACAGGTGTTTTAACCTTCTCTTCTCTTCTATGTTCCTCACAATTGTATTTCAAACAAAAATAAGAATTGGTATTTACACTCCATTCTAGATGCAAGTATGAAAAGAAAAGAGATGACCATCTTACCAGAAATAGATCATCAATACCGAGAAGAGGTAGAAATCTTCCCACCTAGTAGGTCCTACAATTGTCCCATTGATCTCCTACCCTGTGCACATATTCCTTTTGGCAAAATCTACTCGTTAACAGAGAAGGAGTTACGGATCTTAAAATAATACATCCAAGAAAATCTACAAAAAGGCTTTATTCAACCTTCTACCTCTCCTGCAGGAGCTGGTATATTTTTTGTTGGAAAGAAATCTGGTAGTTTATGCCCCTGCATTGATTACCGTGAACTTAATCGAATCACCATCAAAAATAAGTATCCTCTCCCCCTCATTTCTGAACTCATCAAACGCCTCCAAATGTCACTATATACTCAAAGCTGCACCTACGAGGTGCTTACAATCTTCTACGAGTTTGTCAGGGGGACAAATGGAAAACCACATTCCACTCCTGTTATGGACACTACGATTATCTAGTAATGCCCTATGGGCTATGCAATGCCCCTGCCTCCTTCCAACACTTCCTCAACAATGTTTTCCGAAAGCTACTCAACTAGTATGTAGTGGTCTATTTGGATGACATACTTGTCTTCTCTCCTGATCTACACTCATCGCCTTCATATGGTCAAAGTGTTAAAGAGGTTACGGCACAACAATCTATATGCCAAGATAGGAAAATGTTTTCTTGATACCAATCGTGACGATTATCTAGGCTTCATAATTCGTCCTGGTAAAGTAGAAATTGATCCCTGAAAGTGAAAGCCATCCTGAATTGGCCAATACCACAAAACAAGAAACAGATACAGAGGTTTAAAGGCTTTGCCAACTTTTACTGGAAGTATATTCGTAACTTCTCTGCAGTAGCTCAGCCTCTCACCAGTCTTACAAAGAAGACACTGTAAGACACTGGTCACCCTCTGCACAACAGTCCTTTGACACTTTGAAACACCAATTATGATGTTGGGGATAAGGAACTCCTAGCCATCAAAGGTGCCTTTGAGGAATGGAGACATCTCCTAGAGGGTACCACACATTCCTTCATGGTATTCACAGACCCTAAAAATCTAGAATATCTTCGTTGTGCCAAATGACTCAACCCTCGTCAAGCTCACTGGGCACTATATTTCACATGCTTTAACATCCATATAACATAAAGGCCTGGTTCTAGAAATCAAAAGGCTGATGCTCTATCCAGAATAGAGACCCCACAGTACTCCAAAACCAAGAAAGAAGAAACCATTTTACAAAACCATTAGTTTCTGGGGATCACAGCCCACCTTCTCAAAGACATCAAAACTGCAGTTTCCTCCATGGGCCTTCCTTTCACACCAAATGGTTACCCTTTGGCTCACAGGAAGATATCTGTACTTGAATCCCTACGTCTTAAAATTCTGTAGCAATTCCTTGATGTAGACCTTGCAGGTCATGGAGGACAACAAAAAACTCTCTGTTCCATTCAGCAATATTTCTGGTGGCCTTCTCTCCAACAGGATGTTATAGACTATGTTTAGTCATGTATTACCTGTGCAAGGTCCAAAGGTATCACCTCCAAAACAGCTGGACTTCTCCCATCCATACCAATGCCAACCAGACCCTGGAGTCATCTCACTGTTGACTTTATTGTAGACCTACTTGAATCCCAAGTAACCAACACCATCATGGTAGTAGTCAATCATCTATCAAAGATGTCTCACTTCATTCTTATCAAAGGACTTTCAGCAGCTAAAAAAACAGTAGTATTATTTCTTGATAACATCTTTAGACTCCATGGGATCCCTGACCCCATTCTTTCTAAAAGAGGTACTCAGTTCACATCTCACTTTGGAAAGCCTTTTGATCCCCCCTTCAGATCTCTGTGGATCTCTCTACAGTATTTCATCCACAATCCAATGGACAAACAGAGAGAACCAACAAGGTTTTGATGTTATACAACCCATATTCAGCCTGATTGGAAAAAACTTCTGACTACAGAAGAATTAGCCTACAATTTAAAAGTTCATGATTCCATTCACACCGCTCCATTTATGTTAAACTATGGGTTCCAACCCTGGGTCCTTCCTGGCTTACATCTGCTTACAATAGTACCAGATGTCATGTCACAACTCCGACTCAAGGTTTCAAACAAGCCCAAAGATCCTTACAACACAGTCAAGAATATTACAAAACCTATCCTAACCGCAGAAGAATGCCAACCCTTGTGTATCAGGTTGGTCAAAAAGTGTGACTGTTTACTAGACACCTCAAGTTATCTTGCCCCTCCAAGAAGTTAGGTCCCAAGTATTTAGGACCATTCAGTATTAACAAAATAATAAGTCCAGTCATAGTCCAGTTGAACCTACCTGACCATTATCACATACATCCTTCCTTTCATGTCTCCCTGATAAAGAAGGTCAATAAAAACTGATTCCCTACTAGGATTTTACCACCTCCTGATCCCATCATGGTGTCCGGTGAACCTGAATATGAGATCCAGGAGATTCTATGCCAGTAGAAACATGACACTTCAGACTTTGAACATTAATCCACTTATCAGCTGGGCACATAAACAAGTCTTATCAGTAGGATTAGTGGTTACAGGAATCCATGTACACAGAAGTCTGGAGTGGACTGGGCACGCCCACCAAGATGCCCAGAAACAGCTCAACAGTCCCAGCTGCATAATGTACACCGCACTGGTAACTTTCAAGTGTACCACCACAGATCCAGCCCGGATCTGGGTCACAAAGTGGCACATCCTGGTGGAAATAGCACCTAAAATTAAATAACATAAAGTTGGTGGTGGCTGGGCTGTGATGGCAAAAGTATCCCAGAAATAGTTCCATGACCCACGTTGGGAAGGGTGCATCTGCCTGGTCTGCCCAGCACAATGTTCCCACAGATGCACTACTGTTCTGGTACTGCCAGGCTGCATCTCCCTGGCTCCCTCCCGTGCCCTGATTGGGCAAATAGAGCAAAATCCCTGGTCTCTTCCATGGGTCACAATCAGTGCAGGAGGCTAGCCCACAGCGCCCTCCAAAAGCCCCAGTGACGGTAGGTTCTGTCACAGAGAGAATGAGAGAAAGAGATAGAAAAAATGAGATAGAGAGAATGAGAAAGAATGTGAGAGAGAATGAGAGAGATAGAGAGAATGAGAGAGAGAAAGAGAGAGAGAGAGATAGGATGAGAGAGAATGAGAGAGAGAGAATAAGAGAGAGAGAGAGAGAGAGAATAAGAATTAGAAAGAGAGAATGAGTGAGAGAATTAGAAAATAAAGAGAGACTGAGAGAGACAGAATTCACAGAATGTTATTATTGACACAAGTGACAGCTGTTAAAGGGACAGTCTACTTGAAATTTTTTATTGTTTAAAAAGATAGATAATCCCTAGTTTTGCATAACCAACACTGTTATATTAATATACATTTTACCTATGTGATTACCTTGTTTCTAAGCCTCTGCAGACTACCCCCTTATCTCAGTCTTTTTGACAGACTAGCATTTTAGCCAATCAGTGCTGACTCATAAATAACACCATGGCAGTGAGCACAATGATATCTATATGGCACACATTAACTATCACTTTATAACTGTGATAAAAAAACTGTCACAATACACTGAGTTAAGAGGCAGCCGTGAATGGTTAAGAGATAATTTTGAGCCTACCTAAGTTTAGCTTTCAAAAAAGAATACCCAGAGAACAAATTTGATGATAAAAGTAAATTGTAAAGTTGTTTATAATTGCATGCCCTATCTGAATCATTAACGTTTAATTTTGATTAGACTGTCCTTTTTTTTTTTTAATTCTTTTTTTATTAAAGAAACACAGGTACAAGGAGATATATGTCAGCATTTACAAGGCATAGTTATAAGACATTAAAGAAATGCTACATACTAAACATCTGTATATTAACATTTGTGGTATAGTTGTCATTGAGCGTTACAGAAGAAGGTGGTATATTTCTCAAAGGTATATATGCACTATGCAAATCTGAATACAAAGGATTAAGTCTGTATAAAAGAGATCTGAACATTGAGAGGTACATAAAGGACTAGTCGAGTCCCATTTTATACTAAACCTGTGCCTCTTAATTTTTTTTTTATATATTAACAACTAAGAACAGAACAAAACATACAACAAAACATACAACCAAATATTAACACTGGTGGTATGCCCAAAAGGGTATACTAATTCTCGTTGCAGTAGGTATAACAGGTAATATGCAGCTTTATAGAAGATGGAATATATGTATATGTGGTGCTCACATAGCAAAGAAACCAAGTGACATTCAATTGTGCATATATATATACGCATACACGCATACATATACATATATACCCACACATACAAGTCGTTGTAGATGAAACTAATAAAGTGAAACAGCAGGCTTTTATAATATGTGATGAGTTAAGCCAAGACATGAAAAACCAGATGCATCATTCAATATGAAGAGAGAGGCAGCACTGAAAGATAATTAGCAGGAATGGTTAAGTAATGCTACTAATGTCTAGGCTATACTGTGGAAACAGAGACTGGGCAATCCCAGTATATTAAACACAAGTGATGCATGAGACTGCAGATAATTCTAATAAAGTAATACAGCATGCGTCTGCATATAGAGTAAACTGAAGTATATCAGAATAGAAAATACAAATGGCATCCTACAATGTAAAAAAAAAAAAAAAAAGAGGCAGGATTGAGAAATCATTAACAAAATCTATAAGCAATAATACCAATGTCTAGCTTATACTGTGGAAACAAATCAGGAGTCTTCAGCATGGGAAGCTGGGCAACCTCAATATATTAACTCTAAAGTATGTAACTCTAAGAAAGGGAAACCATATTTTTCTACATATACACATAGAAAGCAAAATGAGGTATCAGAGTATAAAATGCAAATTGTTTCATTCAATGTGATGATTGAGACAGCATTGATGGGAAGTGAACAAAATCTGCATTGCTGAATACTTGCTGTTGAATATTAAAAAATAAAATAAAATAAAAAGATTGCAGGCATATTTTTTTATCAAGGTTGTAAGCAACCTGTCATAAGTCATAAGTAAAATGATGGTGCACTGCCATCTCTTTAAAGCAGTCCCTTATGGAAGTCCCAAACATGAGGGGGGTGAGTTAATACCCTATCTCTGCAAAGGATATCATCCAACTCCTACACGAGCAGGGAGAGGATGAACGCTGCAAACAAAGCATGAGTGAACAGGACATAAACTGCTCCAAGTGTGGAATAAGAAATATATTGCAGCTGTCCCTGAAAAGGTCCTGCAGAGCTTTACATCTTTTCTATCCAGACAGTCTGCCCACGTGTTGCTCCACTGAAATGGTCTTGTAAGTTTATTACACTGAGAGTTCCTCTGAGAGCAGCCAGCTGCTAGTAGCTCAGGAGCTGACATCAGTAAATCAAATAGGCACAAGTCTGTTACATTTAAACTGACCTCATGGCATGTTTCTGCAGTCTTAGGTGGGAGTCTCAGTGATCCAAGTGATATATCCTCTGAGCAGCCGTTATGAGAGTCCAATATGAGAACAGTTAGATTGTCAGCATACTTCACATAGCCACTCTGTATTGGGTACTCAGTAATAGAATTTTCCTTGTGATCTTCACACATGGTCATTATTGGTTTGGTGCCTCTCACAACTCCCTGAACTTCCTGGCATAACTCTGAACAGGCAGATGGCAATCTGTCCAGTGAAGGTGTAAACAGCATGGTCAGTTCCTGGATGAGGTTATCTTTGCACATCAGCATGTTGAATCCTACTTTGCATCCAGGATTATAGGAGGCCTCAGCTGCTGTTTATAAGATGGTGTAGGCAGTTTTACTGCTGTCTCTTCTCAGGGGCAAGGGCGTGATGTAGGGGCCCTTCACGCATCAGGTTTCAGCTGCAGCAAGTGCCCGCATAGATTAGGATGCCTGCTCAGCAAGAAAAGTAGCGTGGGTTAGCTGGTGACAGCGATTAATTGCTTTTTTTAAGAGCTGTTTTGCAGAGCTCTTTCTTCTTGCTGCCACCCGGTTGCTCCGCCCACAGGAAGTCCTCTAGACTGTCCTTTTAACTATATTGATAAAAGCTTGTGATACTAAAATGATTAAATTGATAATATTTGGGATAAGCCACAAGGGTCTTTACACACTTATTACTGGGAGACAAGAGTTTAACATCAGTAGATAAGACCCCTATATAATTCTCTCTACTGAGGGGCAGAGGTGAGACCCACAGTCTGTGATTTGTCATCTGTAACTAGGGATGGGTTGTTCTGCGCTATAGTAAAGGGAAATGGGCTTCAGCTATGTCTGTTTTGTTTTGTTTTTTAAATATATTTTTATTGAAGGCAACAAACATATAATGAATGAAATACAAAATGCAGAGGGGACCACAGGTCCAGACCCAATAGAAATAGCATATTCAGTTTACATAGAAATCAGTGTCACAGCATATCAAGTGTCTAAACCTCAGAGTCCATCTAGAGGAGTGCCTATTTTCCTTTTTGGTGCAGTAAACATAAGTAAAAACATGTTTATGTACATATAAATGGGTAGGTGATGGGTACTGCTTCCTATATCTGTGGGCTTAAACCAC
This sequence comes from Bombina bombina, assembly GCF_027579735.1. Lineage (NCBI taxonomy): Eukaryota > Metazoa > Chordata > Amphibia > Anura > Bombinatoridae > Bombina > Bombina bombina. The sequence goes on from NC_069502.1 coordinate 25,948,164, forward strand.
ATAAATTAAGACAACAGTGGTAACAATATATTAGCAAGCATTGGTCTAGCCACAGCCATCTTCAAATGTCTGTGATATCATCAGAGCAAAACATAAAAAATCAGGTGTGAAGGGGAGAAGGGGGGAGGGGGGAAGAGAGAGAAGGAACAAGCTCAGAAAAGGGGAAGAAAGAAAAAATCATGAAAGGAAAGAGGGAGAGAAAAGTTCTAGGTGGATCTCAGATGAGAAGGCAGCCCAGTCTACCTTTATTCCTAGTTTCTGTGTGCAGAGAGTTCCAGGCCTCCCATATTTGAGAGTACTAGTCAAGGGTACCTACATTAATAGAGACCGCCTCCTCCATGCCTCTGATATAATTGATAATTTTTAATATTTGATGTAGTGGAGAGGGGACCTGTTGCTTCCAGTGTCTCACTAAAGTGAGTTTCGTTGCCATCATGACATATATAAATAGGTGGTTTTGGGCCTTGGTACTTTGGGGGAGCTCTGTGTGCAGTAAGCATCTCTCTGGGCTTCGCACTGTCGGGATGCCTAGTTTATCGCATAGGTCTAGTACCTCTTTCCATAAATTTTGTATGTAGGGGCATTCCCACCAAATGTGCCTATCATCATCTCTATTTCGACAATTCCTCCAACATAAATCCAAGTTAGTGTGAGAGTCTGTGCAATCTTGCCGTAAACCAGTGCCATCTAGTCAGGAGCTTGTAATAAAGTTCAAACAGTGTGACACAGTGGATTGTTGTTTTAGTCAGTATAATAGCCCTCTCCCAGCTTTCCAGTTCCCCAACAAATCTAAGATCTCTTTCCCATGCTATAATGTTATGGGTCTTTTTTAGCTTTAGGGAATCCATTAAGCATTTGTAGTGAATTATCATAGGTCTCCATCCATGTAGTACTGCCTTCCATCTTGTTTCCCATAAGGTCATGTTTCTATACTATGTATAATGGACTGAAATCTCATTGATTCAAATGTGAGTTTTTTGGGAATGTCAAATTTTACATTCAGTTTGTTAGTAGTAAGCCAACTGGCTCCATCATATAGGTCTGTCAGAATTTGCAATCTTGAGGTTTCACAAAGTTTGGGGTTAGATTCAGGAAGGCCTAAGATCAGGCCCCTGATACTATGAATTGGGGAAGGGTGAGGGGCTACCTGGGGATAATGTCTTAGCTTGTGCCATGCTTTTAGGCAATCAAGTAAGACTGGATTAGTAATCAGGAGTTTAGCTAAGCAGTGTTGGGGGAGCCATGGAAGGTCCTGTAGAAGAACATTGGCAGGAAACGATGCTTGCTCTATCTCATACCATCTGGGACACTCACCCAATCCCTGAAAGTTAGAGATATGCGTCAACATTGCAGCGTCATATTAAGATTTTAGATTGGGTAACCTTAATCTTCCTTTTGCTATTGGTGCTTGTAGAATAGCGCACGCAATACAGGGTTTGGTATTGCCCCAAACATAAGTGTTTAAGACTGATTAAAATTGGTCCAGGAGGGCTTTCGGCACTCCCAGGTGTAAACATCTGAAGAGGTAGGTAATCTTCGGGAGCAGCATCATCTTGAAGGCCGAGATTCTCCCCACCCAGGATATTTCTCCATATCTGGGAAGTGTGACATTGTGGGTTAGGTATTGTAAGATGTTAGAGTAGTTCCCCCCCACCTCCCTTTTCGGGTCATGCGAGAGAAACACCCATAGATGTTTAACGCCATCTCTATTCCATTTGAAGCAATATTGCTCCCGGAAACAATTTGGGCCTCAAGTAGGTTCAGAGAATAAGCCTCAGTTTTATCTACATTTAGCTTGTAGAACAAGAGAGTACCGAAGAGTCTAAATAGGTCTAAGAGGGGAGGTAAGGATCTAGTGGGGTCCGATAAAATGACTGTGAGGTCATCAGTGAAGACTGAGGCTCAATTTCTGAAGGGTACCATGAAGAAAAAGGCCTTTAATGCCTTGATGCTGATGTATCAATGGCTCAATGGACATAGTGAACAGGAGTGGGGACAGAGGGCACCCCTGTCTAGTCCCATTACTGAGAGAGAAGAGGTCAGAACAGAAGCCCAATCCTCTCATCCTGGCTGTGAGGCCAGAATACAAGACTCTAATGGCCACTTGAAAGGCTCTCGGTATACCCAGATGTCCCATCACTTCATCCATATAATCCCACCTGACCCTGTCAAACGCCTTCTCGGCATCAAACAACAGGGTCAGGAGTGGGAGGCCCATTCTCTGCATCTCTGTAAAGATATTCAGAAGTCTCCTCGTACTATCAGAGCCCTGTCTAAACAGGGTAAAACCAACTTGATCTCTATGGATGATAGCAGGTAACAGTTTAGATAATCTACACGCTTAAATTTTAGCAAACATCTTGACATCTATGCTTATGAGCGATATAGGTCGATAGCTAGAACACAGCTGTGGGTCTTTCCCTTCTTTAGGTATGGTTAAGATACTGGCCTCAAGAAACTGAGGGAGTAACAAACCCGATTCAAAGGCTTGGGTGAAGAGTCTCTGTAGGTAAGGTGTAAGAATATCACTATAGGACCTATAGAATAGGGGGGAAAAGCCGTCAGGGCCAAGAGTCTTATGGAGTTTTAGCTGTTTGATTGCTTTCTTAATTTCAAGTAGATTAATAGCTTCCTATAGTTGTTCAACCCGATCCTCAGTCAGTTTAGGCATGTTTAATTATTTTAGAGCTACGTCTGTTTTGGGTCCCTTTGGGTTGTCAGTGCAGCACTGGTTTTAAACTACATACACTCACCCATATCGCCTATGCCCTGATCAGTACACAACACATTACCTGCCCCATTACATGTTCATTACATCACTAGCTCCTTGTATACTGCAGTATATATTGCTATGCCCATCTGTTCCCTGAGCAAACACAACAGCAAGGTCTCTTTATAACCGCACTTGGCATATACTGCACCTACTGTACGTACGTGTGACATATTCATTTTATAAAAACAATAAAAAGCCAGCATCTTATATCTCAGTTTCTGAGACTGAGGCTTCTACAACATATTGCACAACATAAATATGTAGTCATTTCTCAAATTAATGGTATTTTTTGCAATTTCTTTAGGACCTTTTTTGTTTTATGGATTTTCCTCCGGATTACAGCTGATAAAACGTGTTTCCCTTTATCAGTCACATTGACTTGGTTTAAATGGGTAAATATGTTTTTTAGATGCACAACTCACAGCTAATGCTAATAACATACAGCAGTGTGATGTCAGCTAGCAGGCTGTGTTTCCATGCAAGTAGCACACACACCTAGATTACAAGTTTTGAGCGCTATAGGGAAACTAAAGAACACCACAAAAGTGGCGTTATTTAATTCCCTATAGCGCTGCTATTACAAGTTTAAAAAAACACTGCTTGTGCGGGCGATATGGAGATTTTAAGCTCCATACCGTTCCCAAAACAAGCGCTGTGTTTGACGTGCTCGTGCACGCTTTCCCCATAGACATCAATGAGGAGAGTTGGCAAAAAAAAGTCTAATACCTGCGATTGCGCAAACAAAAGCTCCATAACGCAGCCCCATTGATGTCTATGGGGAAAAAGAAACTACAGTTTAAACCTAACACCCTAACATAAACCTTTCGGAGCTGATCCGACAGTGCTGATCAGGTACGACATACCTCGCTGAATGCGGAGAAAAATACCCTCTCCGTATTCAGCGTCGCACCAGCAGCTCTTGCTTGTGCAATGCCACCCCCTGCAGACTCGCGGCCAATCGGCAGCCAGCAGGGGGGTGTTGAGTACGATCGGGTTGAATTCCGGCGATGTCTGAGCATGTGGACAGGGTTATGGAGCAGTGGTCTTTAGACCGCTGCTTCATAACTGCTGTTTCTGGCGAGCTCCCAATATCGCTGCAACTATACTAAAGTTATTAACCCCTATTCCGCCACACCCCAACATCGGCACAACTATATATTAAAGTTATTAACCCCTATTCCGCCACTAAACCACCAGCCCCCCACATTGCAACAACCGAAATTAAACTATTAACCCCTAACCCTAACGTAACTCTAACCCTAACGTAACCCTTACACCCCCTAACTTTTACATAATTAAACTAGAGCTAAATTAAACTTACAATTATTAACTAAATAAACATATTAACCCTAAACCATCAGCCCCCCACATCGCAACAACCTAAATTAAACTATTAACCCTAAACCTAACGTAACCCTAACAAAACCCTAACATAACCATAACACCCCCTATATAAATAAAATTTACAACTATTAACTAAATAATACCTAGTTAAAACTAAATACTTACCTGTAAAATAAAACCTAAGCTAGCTACAATATAACTAATAGCTATCTTAGGTTTTATTTTTATTTCACAGGTAAGTTTATTTTAACTAGATAGATAAGTTATTAAATAGTTATTAACTGTTTACTAACTACCTAGTTAAAATAAATACAAACATACCTGTGAAATAAAACCTAACCTGCCTTACACTAAAACCTAACATTACAAAAAAAAATTATCCAAAAAAATAAAGATTATTCCTATTATAATATCCTTTAAAAAAAAAAAAAAAAAAAAAAAAAAAGCCTAATCTAGAATAAACTACCACGGGCACTTAAAGGGGCCTTTTTTTTTGGGGGGGGGGGCATTAAAAGGGCCTTTTGTAGGTCATTGCCCTGAGATAAACAGCTATTTTGCTCCAAAAAATACAAACACCCCCTAACACTATACAAACCCCCACCCCCCAAACTACCAAGGGCCCTTAAAAGGGCGTTTTTGGGGGGCCTTAAAAGGGCCCTTTGTAGGGCATTGCCCTGAGATAAACAGCTCTTTTGCTCCATAAAAATGCAAACACCCCCTAACACTATACAAACCACCACCCCCCAAACTACCAAGGGCACTTTAAAGGGCCTTTGGGGGGCTTAAAAGGGACTTTTGTAGGGCATTGCCCTAAGTTAAACAGCTCTTTTGCTACGAAAATTAAAACACCCCCTAAAAATATACATTACACAAAATAAAAAATGAAATCAGCCAAAATAAAAAAGAATTACACCTAATCTAACAGCACTATCAAAATAAAAAAGTCCCCCCAAAATAAAAAAACCCAAGCCTACAATAAACTACCAATGGCCCTTAAAAGGGCCTTTTGTGGGGCATTGCCCCAAAGACACCAGTTCTTTTACCTTTAAAAAAAATACAAATACCCCCAACGGTAAAACCCACCACCGAACTAACCCCCCAAATAAAAATACTATCTAAAATAACCTAAGCTAACCATTGCCCTGAAAACGGCATTTGTATGGGCCCGCTTGAAGGATCCATCTAGCCGGCTAAGTTACCATCCATGCAGCAAGAAGTCTTCATCCAGGCAGCCTCTTCTATCTTCATCAAGCCGGCAAAGTCCTCATCCATACGGCAAGAAGTCTTCATCCAGGCGGCCTCTTCGATCTTCATCCAGCCGGCGCGGAGCGGGTCCATCCTTAAGACATCCGGTATGGAGCATCCTCTTCATACGGTCGCCACTGTATACTGATTTTTCAATGCATGTGACGCAATCCAAGATGGCGCCCCTTGTATTCCTATTGGCTGAAATATTTAAATCAGCCAATAGGAATTAGAGCTGCTAAAATCCTATTGGCTATTGAGCTCTCATCCTTTTGTCTGTTCCAATCAGCCAATAGGATTTGGCTCTCATTCTATTGGCTGTTCCAATAAACCAATAGAATGAGAGCTCAATCCTATTGGCTGATTGGAACAGCCAATAGAATGAGAGCTGTTTAGCAGCCCTAATTCCTATTGGCTGATTCAAATTTTTCAGCCAATAGGAATGCAAGGCACGCCATATTGAATCGCGTCCCTTGCATCAAAGATTCAGTGTACGGCGGCGACTGTATGAGGAGGATGCTTCACGCCGGATGTCTTCAGAATGGACCAGCTCCTCACCGGCTGGATGAAGATAGAAGAGGCTGACTGGATGAAGACTTCTTGCCGCATGGATCATGACTTCACTGGCTGGATGGATCCTTCAAGCAGGACTTCAACAACTGTAAGTGGATAGTCGGGGGTTAGTGTTAGGTTTTTTAATGGTTTTTGGGTGCTTTTTTTTTTTAGATTACGGTTTGAGCAATGTAAAAGAGGTAAATGCCCTTTTAAGGGCAATGCCCATACAAATGCCCTTTTCAGGGCAATGGGGAGCTTAGGTTATTTTAGATAGTTTTTTTATTTGTGGGGGGTTGGTTGGGTGGTGGGTTTTACTGTTGTGGGGGGTGTTTGTATTTAAATTAAAACCCTAGCCTACAATAAACTACCAAAGGCCCTTTTAAGGGTCATTGGTAGTTTATTGTAGGCTAGGGTTTTAATTTATTTTGGGGGGCTTTTTTATTTTGATAGGGCTATTAGATTAGGTGTAATTCTTTCTTATTTTTGATAATTTGTTATTTTTTGTAATTTAGTGGGGGTTTTTTAATTTAGTTATTTTTTTGGTAATTAGATACTTTTTGTAATTTTTAGAGTAGTGTTAGGATTTTTTAATTTGTAGTTTAGTTTTATTTAATTGGTAGATAGTTTAATTTTAGTTTAATAATTATAATAGTTTAATTGTTAATTTAAAATTAGTTTTTTTTAATTTGACAGGTATATTTTAATTTAATTTAAGATAGGAAAATTGTAATTTTAATATAAAGTTAGGGGGTCGTTAGGTTTAGGGGTTAATAGTTTATTTTAGTATGTTCCATTGTGGGGGGCTTTCGGTTTAGGGGTTAATAGTTTATTTTAGTATATTTCCTTGTGGGGGGCTTGCGGTTTAAGGGTTGTGACAGAAAGTCTGGTTTGGTGATAGAGGGAGTAAATATTAGACCAAGTCTAATACATTTCTCTTTACCATTTTGCTAAGAAACCCCAGGGAAGTGATTAGTGTTTTTTAGTTGTGAATACCTTACAGCTGTTAAAGACAATTAAACTCAGGTATGGCTCATGATTACTGCTCCTAGAGTTTAAAAGGGAAGCATGTCTCTAGCTAGGCAGATTACAGCCAGGCAGGAGGCCTGATATGGTGTGTTGTGGAAAATATGATGTACTAAACGTTTTGCTGGATTTCTGTTTGCTGTTACATTCTGTAAAGGACATTTGTATTGCTGCAGACAATGTTGACAGAGATTTGCTGTTTTAAGAAGCTTGTGCAGAGACTGAAGCTATTCCTTTTGCCTTATCTGTGAACAAACTGTATGCTGCTGTTAAAGTTACCTTCCTATTTTGGAAGAAAATAAAGTTTTGAAAACTTTAACTGGATTGTCCTCTATTGCATTTAAACCCTAGAAGACAGTGGTTGCCAAAGGTTCTTGTTACATATGGTGGAGAATACGGGCAGCCACATTTTATGTCTGTGGGTTTTATAATTTGCAAACAACATGGAGGAATTTATTAATGCACTGATTCAGTCTACCGCTGTGCAGCAGGAGGCCAATATAAAAACTGCTGAAAACAGTGCAACTCTGCAGCAGTTGGTGTTGGCACAGACGGAGAACGCTATGATTATGGCAAAGACACCGAAAGAGAGTACTGATGTGCTGGTGCAACAGATGGTCACATTTCAAGCAGAAACATTCAGGGAGGTTTGTGAGGAACAGCAGAACGCCACATGCATGTTGCAGCAAGATATTCAAGCTATATCTGAGAGACTGAGCTCTGATCCTGCTGGTGGCTGTCAAGGCTCTAAAGTTATATGAGCTAGTCACTATATTCAGCAGCAGACAATGTTGAGGCATACCTTCTTGCCGTTGAGAGAACAGCGGAAAGAGAAGGATGGCCAGCAGATGAGTGGGCTAGCATACTTGCACCTTTTTTAAGTGGAGAACCTCAAAAGGCCTACTTTGACCTAGAGCCAAGCTAGTGACTATGACAAGCTGAAGGCTGAGATCCTGGCATGCCTATGATTGACTCCTGCAGTACCTGCTCAAAGATTCCACTCTTGGAGATATGCATCTGATAAAGCTGCAAGATCACAGATGTTTGACTTCATTCACCTTGCCAGGAAATGTCTTCAACCAGAGGTTAACTCCACTAATAAGATTGTGGAGTTATTGTTGATGGATCGCTTTCAATGAGGATTACCTGCTTCCCATGGGTCAGTCAGGGTGACCCTCAAACTGCAGACCAACTGATTGCTTTAGTGGAAATGTATATTGCGGCAGGAGAAGTTTTGCATCTACCTCCAGCAGATTTACCCTCCTCTCCAATTTGCTAGAACTCTACAAGAACTGGTAAGACTTTTCAAGGGGGAAGGGGGGCTGAGAGACCAGCAGTTAAATTTACAAGATACAAGGGGCACTCCTCTGGCAGATAGAGGAACATTTAAATATAACCAACCTAGAAGGAAATCTAAGTATAGTATTAAATGTTTTAAATGTAATGAGGATGGTCTTGTTGCCAGAGACTGTGCCCTTAAATATGAACTGATGGACTATAGTACAAGTGATAATACAGGGCCGCACTCATTTCTGTCTAACTATATTCATCCTGATAATAGTGATGTCTCTCACATGTGTTTGGTGACTGTAAATGATAGAATGTGTAAAGCATTACTTGATTCAGGTAGTATGGTTACATAAGTGGCAAAATCTATAGTACTTGATGTGACTATAGATCATATACATAAAATGGGTATTCTTTGTGTTCATGGTGATAAACGTGAATATGCTACAGCTGATGTAAATTTCGAAACACAATGTGGTTCTTTAAAACATTGGGTAGGTGTAGTACCCAAATTAGCTCATGAGGTGGTGATAGGAAGAGATTTCCCTAAGTTTTTGAATTATGGGCTTTAAAAGTAAATTCAGCTAAGGAGTCCAAAGGGAATGAAACAATTAATGATTTTGTGTTTCCTTTTTCTGAAATTGATTTGGATGAAAACAGTAAAGGTAAAACTTATTGTCCTATGCCAGTATTGATAGGAGACCAGCCTCTCCAGAATAATGAGCCAGGTGTTAGTACAGAAAGCAATGATGATTTATTAGATTTGGAGGTTAATTGTGGTAATTTTAAAATAGCCCAATGGGAGGATCCCACTTTGGCTGAAGCAAGAAATTATATCCGGGTTGTAAATGGTGTTATTTCACAGCCAGAAAATCCATTACCCTATCCTCACTTTGAAGTAAATAATAACCTGCTATACAGAATAGACAAAAAAGGCACATATATTGTTAAACAGCTGTTGGTACCTCAAGTTTTTCATAATACAGTGTTAAATCTTGCACATAGTCACATACTAGGTGGGCACCTGGGAATGGATAAGACTAAAGAAAGGGTCCTTAGAAGGTTTTACTGGCCAGGTGTGTTTAAGGCTGTTAATAATTATTGTTCTTCATGTCCCAAGTGCCAACTAACTGCTCCCACTAAGGATTTTTGTAGTCCATTAGTGCCTTTACCAATCATTGATGTGCCATTCAAAAGAATTGCCATGGACTTGATAGGTCCACTGGTGAAGTCAGCCAGAGGACACCAGTATATACTGGTTGTCCTGGATTATGCAATCCGCTATTCTGAGGCAGTACCCTTACGTAATAGTTCTGCAAAATTTATAACAAAGGAACTTACGCTTATGTTTAGTAGAGTGGGTAGACCCAAGGAAATTTTGACAGATCAAGGGACTCCTTTTATGTCTAAGGTTACTAAAGAATTGTGTAAACTGCTCCATATTAAGCATCTGAAAACTTCAGTAAATCACCCTCAAACTGATGGGCTGGTAGAGAGGTTCAATAAGACCCTAAAGAGTATATTACTGAAGGCAATTGATGTGGATGGAAAAAATTGGGAAGTTCCTCAGGCCTCAACAGGGTTTTCACCTTTTGAACTTTTGTATGGTCGACATCCACGTGGGTTACTTGATATTGTTAAAGATACATGGGAACAGGAAACTACACCCTATAGAAGTGTTATTGAGCATATATCTCAAATGCAGGATCGAATGTAGGCTGTCATGCCCATAGTTAGGGAACATATGGGAAAAGCCCAAGAAGCACAAAAACACAGTTATAATTGCAATTCTAGGGTTAGAGTGTTTCAGCCTGGTGACAGGGTACTAGTTTTAGTCCCTACCGCAGAAAATACATTTTTGGCTACTTGGCATGGCCCATATGAGGTCATTGAAAAGGTGGGTGATGTAAACTATAAGGTGAGTCAGCCAGGGAGAAGAAAACCTGAGCAGATATTTCACATTAATTTACTAAAGCCCTGGAAGGATAGGGAGGTTTTGTGTGCAGTAAATACAACAGATATACCTGTTACTGAGCCAGAGGTAAATGTTTCTGAAACCCTATCTGTGCATCAAAAGCAAGAGGTCAAGGACTTTATTGGAAGGAACAGAGAGGTTTTTCCATGATGCCAGGGGGAACTAATGTAATTAAACATGACATAGTTACAGAACCAGGGAATTTTTTTTTGGGGGTTTGACTGGATATTATAGAAGGTTTATTCCAGATTTTGCTACAATAGCTGCTCCTTTAACTGATCTTACAAAGGCAAAATCACCAGTGATGGTTAAATGGTCTACAGGAGCAGGCAAGGCTTTTAAGCATTTGAAAGATGCCCTGTGTGCTTATCCAGTTTTGGTAACTCCAGATTTTTGTAAATATTTTATAGTGCAGACTGATGCTTCTGATGTTGGTGTGGGGGCTGTTCTTTCCCAAGTGTACCAAGGGGAGGAGCACCCTGTGTTATTTCTTAGTAGAAAATTAAACCAACAAGAGAAAAATTACTCTATTGTTGAAAAATAATTTTTAGCTATTAAAGGGACACTCAAGTCAAAATTAAACTTCATGATTCAGATAGAGCATGCAGTTTTAAACAACTTTCCAATTTACTTCCATTAACAAAATGTGCACAGTTTTTTTATATTTACACTTTTTGAGTCACCAACTCCTACTGAGCATGTGCAAGAATTCACAGCATATACGTATATGCATTTGTGATTGGCTGATGGCTGTCACATGATACAGGGGGAGTGGAAATAGACATAACTTTGCAATTTATTTAACAAAAATATACTTCTCATTTGAAGTTCAGACTAAGTGCTATTGCATTGTCTTCTTATCATGCATTTGTTGATTATACAAATCTACTGTATTGACTGGTCCTTTAAGTGGGCTTTGTAGTCTCTTCGGAACTATTTGTTGGGGAGGAAATTCAGGTTGATTACAGATCATGCTCCTCTCAAATGGATGAGTCAGAATAAGGAGAGGAATGCAAGAGTGACTAGATGGTTTCTTAGTCTGCAACCTTTTCATTTCTTTGTTGAGCACAGAGCAAGTCTTTTGCAGGGCAATGCTGATGGTCTTTCAAGGGTACACTCTTTAAAGGGACAGTATACACTCATTTTCATATAACTGCATGTAATAGACACTACTATAAAGAATAATATGCACAGATACTGATATAAAAATCCAGTATAAAACTGTTTAAAAACTTACTTAGAAGCTGTCACTTTGGCTCTGTTGAAAAGGTAGCTGGAAAGCCCACTGCAAGTGGCAAATAAGACACTCCCCCCCTCCCCCTTCTTTTGCATATGAAAAGACCCTTTACACAAACAGGAGCAAGCTGGAGTAGGTAGTCGAGCGTATTCACATAAAACTTTGGGGCTTGGTTAGGAGTCTGAAAATCAGAGCAATGTTATTTAAAAATAAGCAAAACTATACATTAATTAAAAAAAACAACTTTATGGGCTATATAAATAGATTATCTACAAAACATTTATGCAAAGAAAAAATGAGTGTATAATGTCCCTTTAATGTCTATTGTGGCTCACTCCACCAAGTGTGAGCTGGGGGGGGGGGGGGGGAGAAGTGTGACAGAATGTCTGGTTTGGTGATAGAGGGAGTATATATTAGACCAAGTTTAATACATTTCACTTTACCATTTTGCTAAGAAACCCCAGGGAAGTGATTAGTGTTTAGTAGTGAATACCTTACAGCTGTTAAAGACAATTAAACTCAGGTATGGCTTATGATTACTGCTCCTAGGGTTTAAAAGTGAAGCATTTCTCTAGCTAAGTAGATTACAGCCAGGCAGGAGGCCTGATATGATGTGTTGTGGGAAATATGATGTACTAAACATTTTGCTGGATTTCTGTTTGCTGTTACTTTCTGTAAAGGACATTTGTATTGCTGCAGACAGAGATTTGCTGTTTTAAGAAGCTTGTGCAAAGACTGAATCTGTTCCTTTTGCCTTACCTGTGAACAAACTGTCTGCTGCTGTTAAAGTCACCTTACTATTTTGGAAGAAAATAAAGTTTTGAAAACTTTAACTGGATTGTCCTCTATTGCATTTAAACCCTAGAAGACAGTGGTTGCCAAAGGTTCTTGTTACAGGGTTAATAGGTTTATTATAGCGGCGGTGTGGGCGGAAGGCAGATTAGGGGTTAATAATATTTAAACAGTGTTTGTGATGTGGGAGGGTGGCGGTTTAGGGGTTAATAAGTTTATTATAGTGGCAACGATGTCGGGGAGCAGAGGAATAGGGGTTAATACATTTTATTAGTGACAGCGATGTCAGGAGCGGCAGATTAGGGGTTAATACATTTATTATAGTTTTTGCGACGCGGGAGGGCTTTGGTTTAGGGGTTAATAGGTAGTTTATGGGTGTTAGTGTACTTTGTAGCACTTTAGTTATGAGTTTTATGTTACAGCTTTGTCGCGTAACACTCATAACTACTGACTTTAGATGGCTGTACAGATCTTCTCATTTTAGGCTGTAACGCTCGCTTTTTAGCCTCGCCACAAAACTTGTAATACCGGCACTATGGGAATCCCATGAAAAAATGTCATTTTTAGGAGTGCGGGATTGAAATTGCGGTACAGGCGAAAAGGCTTGCGGTATAGCTATACCGACAACACTTGTAATGCTGAAAATTACAAAACTTGTAATCTAGGTGACAGATAATACTTTACAGAAACATCACATTGTCAGGTACCTGGTTTTACATCAATGCATTTCATCCCACACCGGTGACAACACTTCTGCATCCCAGGACAATCATCATCCTGTGTGCACAGGGGCTCTGGTATATTAACAGAGCACTTTAGGACATCCACAAGACACTGCCCTGGCTTGACTGTGATAAAAAAGAGAAATATTAAATTATCTTTTAAAATAAATATTTAAAATTGTCACACAGACATAGATTTAACATTTATAAGTCATACTGGAAGGTGAAATATTTGCACTAAAATTATTCAATGGGGCTTGTCAATAACCACAGGTCATTCCAGGATCATTAAACTCTACCAAGTATGAGGAGGCCGAGAGGATTGATAGAAGTTGTCTTAAGTCCTCTCCTTGTTAACTTGTAGTTGCAGGGTCACACAAGAGACTCTGGACTCTGTGTTGCATAAACAGGGCCCTGTCAGTGTCTCACATAAGTCAGTATAACATAGTAGCTGAAATGAAGCAGTAGTCTGTGATTATTGTCTATAAGTTCTATTTGTCACTTACTGCTGACTGTGGCAGTGCACTGGCGTCTGCAGTTAAAGAAACAACATCTCTCGGTCCCCGGGCACTGCTGATCACTGTGACACTCATTAGGCAAGGGCTTGATTGTAGCGCAGATGCCACAAAAAAAGAAAGGGCACTGTCCAATCTTTTCTGTAGGAAAAGAACAGATGTTATATTAAAAAATTATACCTATATTTTATCTGTTTATCTGTATATATCAGTATCTGTCTGTGTATGTATGCATGCATTTGATTTATATGTTTTAAACGAGTTTCACATTTTTTAATACTAGTTATAAAGAGCATTCTCACCCTTTATGCCTATTTGTGGAAGCATAGAAATGAAAGGGATTTTATAATGCAAAACAAATGATGTAATGTGCCATATAATTGTATTACTGCTCTATTGCTGCCATATAAACTTTGCATGAGTTAAATATATTGTAAAAATCAGCTTCAAAGCACTACTGGCACTTCTGGTGAGCCAGTGACAAGAGGCATGTGTGTGTAACCACCTGAGCCTACCTAGGTATAATTTTCAACAAAGGGTATCAAGAGATTACAATTAATTTAACAAATTTTAATATTTTATGCTATGGGGACTGATGTATTATATGTCTATATGACATGATCCGCTCAGCGGATTATGTCCGACAGACATCGCTGAATGCCGACAGCATAGGCTGTCAGCATTCAGCATTGCACAAGCAGTTCTAGTGAACTGCTTGTGCAATGCCGCCCCTGCAGATTTGCAGCCAATCAGCCGCTAGCAGGGGGTGTCAATCCGCCGATCATATGAGATTGGGAAGATTGATGTCCGCAGCCTCAGAGGCAGCTGACCAGTTAAGGAGCAGTGGTCTTAAGACCGCTGCTTCTTAACTGCTGTTTCCGGCGAACCTACAGTCTCGCGCAGAAACAGGGGCATCAAGGGCCATTTGGCCCTTAATAAATCAGCCCCTTTGTCTCAACTTTGAAAGAATAATCTTGACTGTGTCTATCTATCTATCTATCTATCTATCTATGTATATGTATCTATCTTTCGGTCTATCTGTCTATCAGTCTGTCTGTATCTATATGTCTGTCTATCTATCTATCTATCTATCTATCTATCTGTTTGTCTGTCTCTATCTATCTGTCTGTCTGTCTGTTTGTCTCTATCTATCTATCTATCTGTCTGTCTGTCTGTCTGTCTGTCTCTATCTATCTGTTTGTCTGTCTGTCTGTCTGTCTCTATCTATCTATCTGTCTGTCTCTATCTATCTATCTATCTATCTATCTATCTATCTGTCTGTCTGTCTGTCTGTCTGTCTGTCTGTCTGTCTGTCTGTTTGTCTGTCTGTCTGTATGTCTGCATCTATCTATTTATCTATAATTACAGCCTCTCCTATACTTACTTTGCAGGGGCGTCACACAGCTCCATGTGCATCTGTACCAACAGCACTTCATGTTTTCCAGGCACTGACTGTCTACGCTACATTCTGGCTTTGGTGAAAATGGTAATAGCTTACAAGATGGGTAGTCCAATTCATTAGGGCATGAGCCAGGTTTTACAAACGGTTTCAGAATGATAGAGTCTTCAGCTAAGAGAAATAAAAGTATTTTAGTCACATGTAGAATTCATAATAATAATCATAATCAGCTAGATTACGGCTTGTGCGGTATGAGTGAAAAAGCATCGTTATGGCTCTTTTTCACTACCGTTGGTATTACAGGTGTTGTAGGTTTAGCTGTACCGCAAACCTTTTTGTCCGTCATGCAACGTAACTACCGCACCTTTCAAAAAGTCCTTTTTCATTTCATAGCGCCGGTGTTACAAGTGAGCGGTGCAGCCTGAAAATACAGGATCTGTACCACCACCTGAAAGCCAGTAGTTATGAGTTTTACGTTTCAAAGCTGTACCATAAAACTCATAACTAAAGTGTTACAAAGTACACTAACACCCATAAAATACCTATTAACCCCTAAACCGAGGCCCTCCCGCATCGCAAACACTAAAATAATATTATTAACCCCTAATCTGCTGCTCCGGACATCGCCTCCACTATAATAAACATATTAACCCCTAAGCTGCCGCACTCCTGCATTGCAAACACTAGTTAAATATAATTAACCCCTAATCTGCTTCCCCCAAAATCGCTGTCACCTAACTACACTTATTAACCCCTAATCTGCTGCCCCCCAATGTCGCCGCCACTATACTAAAGTTGTTAACCCCTAAACCTAACCCTAAGTCTAACCCTATCCCTAACACCCACTAACTTTAACCTAATTAAAATAATTCCAAATACAAAATTACAATTAATACCTAAATTATTCCAATTTAAAACTAAATAAAAACTTACCTGTAAAATAAAACCTGAGATAGCTACAATATAACTAATAGTTATACTGTAGCTATCTTAGATTTTATTTTTAATTTCACTGGTAAGTTTGAATTTATTTTAACTTAGTTGATTCGTTAATAAATATTTATTAACTATTTACTAACTACCTATTAAAAATAAATACAAATTTACCTGTGAAATAAAACCTAATCTGTCTTACAGTTAAACTTAACATTACACTAAAATTTAAATACATTACATTAATGAAATACAATTAACTAAATCACACACAAAAAACAATAAGTTGCACAAAATAAAAATGAAATTATCAAATATTTAAACTAATTACACCTAATTTAATAACCCTATTAACCCCCCCCCCCCGAAAATAATAAAACCCATAGCCTAAACTAAACTGCCCATAGCCCTTAAAAGGGCCTTTTGCGGGGCATTGCTCCAAAGAAATCAGCTCTTTTTCCTGGCAAATAAAAATACAAACAACCCCCAACAGTAAAACCCACCACCCACACAACCAGCCCCTCCAAATAAAAACCTACCTAAAAAACCAAAGTTACCCATTGCCCTGAAAAGGACATTTGGATGGGCATTGCCCTTAAAAGGGCATTCAGCTCTTTTACATTGCCCAAACCCTAAGCTAAAAATAAAACCCACCCAATAAACCCTTAATAAAACCTAACACTAACCCCCGAAGATCCACTTACAGTTTTGGAAGACTGGACATCCATCCTCATCCAGCCGGGAGAAGTCTTCATCCAAGAGGCAAGAAGTCGTCATCCAGGCAGGCAGAAGTCTTTATCCAGATGGCATCTTCTATCTTCATCCTTCCGGCGCGGAGCGGCTCCACCTTCAAGACATCCATCAAGGAGCATCCTCTTCATATGGTCCCAGCCGTACACTGAATGTTCCCTTTAAGGGACGTCATCCAAGATGGCATCCCTTGAATTCTATGAGCCAATCAGAATTAAAGGGAAAAAAATCCTATTGGCTGATGCCGGAATGAAGATTGAAGAGGCCACCTGGATGAAGACTTCTCGCTGCCTGGATCAGGACTTCAACTCCAGGATGAAGATCGTTCAAGCGGGACAAAAACTGTAAGTGGATCATCAGGGGGTTAGTGTTAGGCTTTTTTGAGTGTTTTTTTTTAGTTTAGGGTCTGGGCAGTAAAACAGCTAAATGCCCTTTTAAGGGCAATGCCCATACAAATGCCCTTTTTAGGGCAATGGGTAGCTTAGTTTTTTTAGAATTAGTTTTTTTTATTTTGGGGGTTGGTTGGGTGGTGGGTTTTACTTTTTGGGTGTCTTTGTGTTTTTTTACAGGTAAAAGAGCTGATATCTTTGGGACAATGCCCCACAAAGGCCCTTTTAAGGGCCTTTGGTAGTTTATTGTAGGCTAGGTTTTTATTTTTATTTTGGGTGGGCTTTTTTATTTTGATTGGGCTATTAGATTAGTTGTAATTCTTTTTATTTTGGATAATTTTGTTTGTTATTTTCTGTTTGTTATTTCTTGTAACTTTGTTTTTTTGTTTTTGTATTTAGATACTTTGTCATTTTTAGAGTAGTGTTAGGATTTTTTAATGTGTAGTTTAGTTTCATTTAATTGGTAGTTAGTTTAATTTTAGTTTTTTATTATTATTATTATTATTGGTTATTTGTAGAGCACCAACAGAATCTGCAGCAATGTAAACAAATGCAGAGTACAATAAAACAATTATATTGATCATATGGGTAGAGGGCTCTGCCAAGGGTTGCACTGTTGTAGTCAGCTCTTAAGAAGGTGATCTACAAACAGCTGAACTCTTAGGCTTACATGCTAACAGGTTTCAGGGGATAGCAATGGAGGAGAGGAACTAGTATAAAGAAAGGTTAGTGTAGGTTGTATGCATCCCTGATCAGACTGATATGCTACAGGATATTTTTTCTCTGTGAAGGGGCATAGTGTGCTAAAAGAATGCGCACTCATTTATATTGAGTTGCAATATAAATGAACAGGTATGGACGTTATTGTAGCTTTTGTTCTATCTCAGGAGTGCTGTTCTCTTTCTCTTTTTTCACATTTATGTAAATTACTCTTGGGTCTCCCTAAGAGTAATGGGTAAGCCAGATGTGGAGCCCGTGTACACATGCCCTTAGAGAGATACAACTGCACCTCACTGACGAGGCCCACAGAAGGCCGAAACGATCGTCTGGGGTTGTTGCTTCCCTTGTTCAGAGAAGAATTGCCTGGTATTTCGGCGCTGGACTGTCATTGGGCAGGATCAGACTGATATGCTACAGGATATTTTTTCACTGTGAAGGGGCATAGTGTGCTAAAAGAACGTGCACCCTGAGTTGCAATATAAATAAACAGGCATGGACGTTATTCTAGATTTTGTTCTATCTCAGGAGTGCTGTTCTCTTTCTCTTTTTCACGTGTATGCATCCATGAACAGTAGAGTTTTTAGGGAGCGCTTGAAGCTTTCAAAACTAGGGGAGAGTCTTGTGGAGCGAGGCAGAGAGTTCCACACGATGGGAGCCAGTCTGGAGAAGTCATGTAAATGGGAGTGTGGTGAGGTAACAAGAGAGGAGTAGAGTAGGAGGTCATGAGCAGAGCAAAGGGGATGGGAGGGAGAGTATCTGGAGACAAGGGGGGGTAGTTATCAAGCCGTCTACTTTTCTGGCTTCGCCGGCCCAATACGTCCGCCTAAGCTCGCCTACCTTCGCCGCCGCGGACCTGAAAAAATACGCCTAAGTTATCAAATAAAGCTGTCAAAAAGCCACGGGGCGATGAGCAGCGGACTGTGACAGTTATCACTCATCCGATCTCGCTGCCCTTCGGCTTTTTCCCAGCTTTATTGCTAGCCTGTCACTAAGCACTCACACTAAACTGCACTGTTCTACCCCCTATACCGGCGCCCCCGGAGCCCCCCGCAACTAAATAAAGTTACTAACCCCTAAACCGCCGCTCCTAGACCCTGCCGCAACTCTTATAAATGTATTAACCCCTAAAACCGCCCGCTCCTAGACCCTGTCGCAAGTCTTATAAATGTATTAACCCTAAACCGCCACTCCCGGACACCGCTGCCACCTACATTATACCTAGTAACCCCTATCCTGCCCCCCCTATACCGTCGCCCTCTATTATAAAATTATTAACCCCTATCCTGCTGATCCCGCACCTCTCCGCAACTAAATAAATAGTTTAACCCCTAAACCGCCGCTCCATGAACCCGCCGCAACCTATATTAAATGTATTAACCCCTATCCTGCCCCCCCCTACACCGTCGCCACCTATAATAAATTTATTAACCCCTAATCTGCCCCCCTACACCGTCGCCACCTATAATAAATTTATTAACCCCTATCCTGCCCCCCCACTACGCCGCCGCCACTGTAATAAAATGATTAACCCCTAAACCTAAGTCTAACCCTAACCCTAACGCCCCCCCTAACTTAAATATTAATTAAATAAATCTAAATAAATTAATTCATTATTAACTAAATGAATCCTATTTAAAACTAAATACTTACCTTTAAAATAAACCCTAATATAGCTACAATATAAATAATAATTATATTCTAGCTATCTTAGGATTTATATTTAATTTTACAGGTAACTTTCAATTTATTTTAACCATGTACAATAACTATTAAATAGTTATTAACTATTTAATAGCTTACCTAGCTAAAATAAAGAGAAATGTACCTGTTAAATAAATCCTAACCTAAGTTACAATTACACCTAAACACTACACTATACTTTAATAAATTATTCCTATTTAAAAATAAATACTTACCTGTAAAATAAACCCTAAGATAGCTACAATGTAATTAATAATTATATTATAGCTATCTTAGGATTTATATTTATTTTACAGGTAACTTTGTATTTATTTTAGCTAGTTAGAATAGTTATTAAATAGTTATTAACTATTTAATAACTACCTAGCTAAAAGAAATACAAAATTACCTGTAAAAAATAAATCCTAACCTAAGTTACAATTAAACCTAATACTACACTATCATTAAATTAACTAAATAAACTACCTACAAATAACTACAATTAAATACAATTACATAAACTAACTAAAGTACAAAAAATAAAAAAAGCTAAGTTACAAAAAATAAAAAAGTAAGTTACAAACATGTTAAAAATATTACAACAATTTAAGCTACTTACACCTAATCTAAGCCCCCTAATAAAATAACAAACCCCCCAAAATAAAAAAAATCCCTACCCTATTCTAAATTAAATACATTTCAAAGCTCTTTTACCTTACCAGCCTTAAAAGGGCCATTTGTGGGGGCATGCCCCAAAAAGTTCAGCTCTTTTGCCTGTAAAAGAAAAATACAACCCCCCCCCAACATTAAAACCCACCACCCACATACCCCTAATCTAACCCAAACCCCCCTTACAAAAACCTAACACTAATCCCCTGAAGATCATCCTACCTTGAGTCGTCTTCACTCAGCCGAGCCACCGATGGAACTGAAGAGGACATCCGGAGCGGAAGAAGTTAATCCTCCAAGCGGCGCTGAAGAAATCTTCCATCCGATGAAGTCATCATCCAGGCGGCGCTGAAGAAGTCTTCGATCCGGCCGATGTCATCTTCAAAGAGGCGCTGAAGAGGTCTTCTATCCGGGCGAAGTCATCTTCCAAGCCGGGTCTTGAATCTTCCTTCCGCCGACGCGGAACCACCTTCTTCACCGACGGACTACGACGAATGACGGCTCCTTTAAGGGACGTCATCCAAGATGGCGTCCCCTCAATTCCGATTGGCTGATAGGATTCTATCAGCCAATCGGAATTAAGGTAGGAAAATCTGATTGGCTGATGGAATCAGCCAATCAGATTCAAGTTCAATCCGATTGGCTGATCCAATCAGCCAATCAGATTGAGCTCGCATTCTATTGGCTGATCGGAACAGCCAATAGAATGCGAGCTCAATCTGATTGGCTGATTCCATCAGCCAATCAGATTTTTCCTACCTTAATTCCGATTGGCTGATAGAATCCTATCAGCCAATCGGAATTGAGGGGACGCCATCTTGGATGACGTCCCTTAAGGAGCCGTCATTCGTCGTAGTCCGTCGGTGAAGAAGGTGGTTCCGCGTCGGCGGAAGGAAGATTCAAGACCCGGCTTGGAAGATGACTTCGCCCGGATAGAAGACCTCTTCAGCGCCTCTTTGAAGATGACATCGGCCGGATCGAAGACTTCTTCAGCGCCGCCTGGATGATGACTTCATCGGATGGAAGATTTCTTCAGCACCGCTTGGAGGATTAACTTCTTCCGCTCCGGATGTCCTCTTCAGTTCCATCGGTGGCTCGCCTGAGTGAAGACGACTCAAGGTAGGATGATCTTCAGGGGATTAGTGTTAGGTTTTTGTAAGGGGGGTTTGGGTTAGATTAGGGGTATGTGGGTGGTGGGTTTTAATGTTGGGGGGGTTGTATTTTTCTTTTACAGGCAAAAGAGCTGAACTTTTTGGGGCATGCCCCCACAAATGGCCCTTTAAAGGGCTGGTAAGGTAAAAGAGCTTTGAAATTTATTTAATTTAGAATAGGGTAGGGATTTTTTTTATTTTGTCAGGGTTTGTTATTTTATTAGGGGGCTTAGATTAGGTGTAAGTAGCTTAAAATTGTTGTAATATTTTTAACATGTTTGTAACTTACTTTTTTATTTTTTGTAACTTAGCTTTTTTTATTTTTTGTACTTTAGTTAGTTTATGTAATTGTATTTAATTGTAGTTATTTGTAGGTAGTTTATTTAGTTAATTTAATGATAGTGTAGTATTAGGTTTAATTGTAACTTAGGTTAGGATTTATTTTACAGGTAATTTTTTTAATGTAATTTCTTTTAGCTAGGTAGTTATTAAATAGTTAATAACTATTTAATAACTATTCTAACTAGCTAAAATAAATACAAAGTTACCTGTAAAATAAATATAAATCCTAAGATAGCTATAATATAATTATTAATTATATTGTAGCTATCTTAGGGTTTATTTTACAGGTAAGTATTTATTTTTAAATAGGAATCATTTATTAAAGTATAGTGTAGTGTTAGGTGTAATTGTAACTTAGGTTAGGATTTATTTCACAGGTACATTTCTCTTTATTTTAGCTAGGTAAGCTATTAAATAGTTAATAACTATTTAATAGTTATTGTACATGGTTAAAATAAATTGAAAGTTACCTGTAAAATAAATATAAATCCTAAAATAGCTAGAATATAATTATTATTTATATTGTAGCTATATTAGGGTTTATTTTAAAGGTAAGTATTTAGTTTTAAATAGGATTCATTTAGTTAATAAGAGTTAATTTATTTAGATTTATTTAATTAATATTTAAGTTAGGGGGGCGTTAGGGTTAGGGTTAGACTTAGGTTTAGGGGTTAATAATTTTATTACAGTGGCGGCGGAGTAGTGGGGGGCAGGATAGGGGTTAATAAATTTATTATAGGTGGCGACGGTGTAGGGGGGGCAGATTAGGGGTTAATAAATTTATTATAGGTGGGGACGGTGTAGGGGGGGCAGGATAGGGGTTAATACATTTAATATAGGTTGCGGCGGGTTCAGGGAGCGGCGGTTTAGGGGTTAATACATTTATTATAGTTGCGGTGGGCTCCGGGAGCGGCGGTTTAGGGGTTAATATGTATAGAGTAGCTTGCGGTGGGCTCCGGGGAGCGGCAGTTTAGGGGGGTAATAACTTTATTTAGTTGCGGCGGTGTAGGGGGGGTCAGATTAGCGGTGTTTAGACTCGGGGTACATGTTAGGGTGTTAGGTGTAGACAGCTCCCATAGGAATCAATGGGATGTCTGTCAGCAGCGAACTTGTACTTTCGCTATGGTCAGACTCCCATTGATTCCTATGGGATCCGCCACCTCCAGGGGTGGCGGTTTTGAAAACCAGGTACGCTGGGCCGTAAAAGTGCCGAGCGTACCTGCTAGTTTTTTGATAACTAGCAAAAGTAGTGAGATTGTGCCGCACTTGTGTGCGGAACATCTGGAGTGACGTAAGAATCGATCTGTGTTGGACTGAGTCCGGCGGATCGAAGTTTACGTCACAAAATTCTACTTTTGCCGGTCTCGAGCCTTTGATAACTAAGGCGAATCAGCCTCGCCACAAATACGCTGCGGAATTCCAGCGTATTTGAGGTTGACGGCTTGATAACTAGGCCCCAAGGTCTGAAATATAGGGGGGAGCAGTGCAGTTGAGGGCTTTGTATGTCAGAGTGAGAATTTTGTGTTTGATCCTAGCGGGCAGAGGAAGCCAGTGAAGGGATTGGCAGAGAGGTGCAGCAGATGAAGAGCGACATGTAAGGAAGATGAGTCTGGCAGAGGTATTCATTATGGATTGTAAAGGAGCTAGGCAGCAGGTGGGGAGACCAGAGAGGATAGAGTTGCAGTAATTGAGGCGGAAAAGAATGAGAGAGTGGATTAAAATCTTAGTTGTGCCTTGTGTAAGGAAGTGTCTAATTTTAGAGATATTTTTAAGGTGAAAGCGGCAGGCATTAGCCAAGGACTGAATGTGAGGAGTGAAAGAAAGATCTGAGTCAAATGTGACCCCGCAACATCAGGCATGTGGGGTAGGGTAAATGATGGAGTTGTCAACAGTTATAGAGAGATTGGGGGTGGAGATTTTGGAAGAAGGGGGGAAAATAAGGAGCTCAGTTTTGGAGAGATTTAGCTTGAGGTAGTGAGAGGACATCCAGGAAGAGATGTGAGAAAGACAGTTAGTGACACGGGTTAGCAAGGAAGAAGATAGGTCTGGTGCAGAGAAGTAGATTTGGGTGTCGTCGGCATACAAATGATTATGGAAACCGTGGGACTTTATTAGGGAACCTATTGATGATGATGTGTAGATTGAGAAGAGAAGGGGACCGAGGACAGAGCCTTGCGGTACTCCGACAGAAAGTGGTGACGGGCCAGAGGAGGCCCCAAAGAAGGCTATACTAAAGGTACGGTTTGACTGGTAGGAAGAGAGCCACGAGAGGGCTGTGTCACAGATGCCGAAGGATTGGAGGGTTTAGAGCAAATGAGGGTGGTCGACAGTGTCAAAGGCTGCGGACAGATCAAGAAGGATAAGCAGAGAGAAGTGGCCTTTTGATTTTGCTGTAAGTAGGTCGTTGATAACCTTAACAATTGCTGTCTCTGTTTTTTTAGAAGCTTTGAGGCAAAGGGGAGGAGGGAAATAGGGTGGTAGTTGGATGGGGAAGTAGGATCAAGAGAAGGTTTTTTTGAGGATAGGTGTGAACAGTGCATGTTTCAGCAATGAGGGAAATATACTGGTGCTGAGGGAGAGGTTGAAAATGTGTGTGAGTATAGGGGTAAGGGTAGCAGAGAGGGAGGGGAGTAGCTGTGAGGGGATACGTTCAAGCGGACAGGTAGTGAGGTGAGAGCGCAGTATAAGTGCCGAAACTTCTTCCTCAGTAACAGGGGAGAATGAGCTGAGGGGGGGGGGGGAATGGAATTATGTTGAGAGCTGATTTCATTTCTGATGGAGTCGATTTTGTTATTGAAGTGGCTGGCAAAGTCTTGAGCTGACAGAAAAGTTGTATTAGGAGTAGGGGGAGGGTGGAGAAGAGTATTGAAAGTGGAGAACAGATGTTTTGGGTTTGAAGAAAGATTAGAGATAAGAGTAGAGAAGTAGTGTTGGTTATGGAGATTAAGGGCAGAAAAGTAGGAGTTCGAGATTAATTTGTAATGAAGAAAATCAGCTGAACTCCGAGGTTTTCTCCAGTGCCGCTAAGCAGTACCGGGACATCTGCGTAGGTACCATGTCAAAAGAGTAAGTCAGGGCTGAGGATGAGTGTGTGATTTCCGAACTATGGTAAGAGGGGCCAGATTGTCAAGGATGGATGTAAAGGTGGAATTATAGTGGCAGATAGATTGGTCAGGGCAGAAAAAGGAGGAGACGGATGAGAGGAGAGGTTTGAGGGAGTTAGCAAGCTGTTGCTAATCTAATAACATAACGCTTCTGTGAAGGTTGGTGTGAGGAGTAGAAGAAGCGACAGTTGTAGGGAGGGATGATATGTTGCAAGTAAGGAGATGGTGGTCAGAAAGAGGAAAGGGGGAGTTTGTGAGGTTTGAGAGAGTGCATCAATAGCTAAAGATCAGGTCAAGGGAGTTACTTTCTTTGTGAGTGGGAGAATCAGTCCAGTGTGACAAACCGAAAGAGGAAGTGAGTTGCAGAAGTTGGTTTGCAGAGGAGGCAGTGGGATTGTCAAGAGGGATGTTGAAGTCACCAAGAATGAGGGCAGGGGTGTCTGAGGAAAGGAAATAAGGTAGCCAGGCAGCCAAGTGATCTAAAAATTGAGTTGAGGAGCCAGGGGGTCAGTATATGACTGCAACACGTATATAGAGAGGAGAGAATAAGCGAATCATGTGGGTTTCAAATGATGAAAATGTGAGGAAAGAGATGGGAAAGTAAAATACCGACACCACCTCCTTGTCTATTACCAGACCTAGGAGTGTGGCTGAAGTGGAGACCCACATGCGACAGAGCAGCAGTGGATGCTGTGTCTAGGGGAGAGAGACAGGTTTCTGTTAGGACCAGAAGGTTGAGGGAGTGGGAGATAAAGAGGTCATGTATAGAAGTGAGTTTGTTGCAAACAGAGCGAGAGTTCCAGAATGCACAAGTGAAAGGGGTAGTGGCTTTAGATGCAAGAGGAATGTGAGTAAGGTGTGCAGAGTTTTGTTTTCTGAGTCTGTGGGACGGTACACATGGATGTGCACAGCTAGACAGTAGTTGGGGACCAGGATTAGGGGAGATGTCACCAGCAGTTAGTTAAAGCAAGAGGGAGAGTGACATGAGATACAGATTTGCAGTAATGAGACTGTTTTTGAGATGAGGTGCAGGGGGAAGAGAGAGTGTTTAGGAATAGTGTCAGTATATTTATAAAAATCTTAGTAGTACTCTCCAAATAATATGTGACTATATAGCAGGGTTATAACTGATATATTTAACAATTTTTCTTTAAACTAAACCCACCATCAAACATACATTTGCTAAGACAATAAAATTAATCTAAATATCTGAATTCTTTATTATTAGTAAATAACTATGGACGCATTGATATATGTATATATATATATATATATATATATATATATATATATATATATATATATATTTGTAATGATCAAAATAGGAGTCAATATGATATGCGTTAAAACAAAAACTATTTAAAATATGCTATGCAAAGCTCATGCAAATTTATCTTTAAAAAACCAGCCTTACTCACAATTGAATTTAATTCAGTTAACACAATGAGGCTAAATATAAACCACTAAACATTCAGACTGGCACAATTCTAAACAGTGCTTAAATCAAACAATAGGTCAATATATGTAAACTCAGCTATTTAGCTAATATTTGATTCTAATACAATTCTAACTTGGATATTAAAGTACATATATTCTTAATATGAACAGTTATGAACAGTTATTTAAATATCTATTTATTTAGATTGGAGCAATTCTTATTTGGTTATAATTAAAACCAATTCTAAGATAACTATATATATATATATATATATATATATATATATATATATATATATATATATATATATATATATATATATATATATATACATATATATATATATATATATATATATATATATATATATATATAGATCCTATATTCTGCACAGATGAATTATTTAGCATGCAAGATACAAACTTAGCCTTATACCACATTATGACCACAGTTAAAATACTGAGTGCTCTTTAAATTTATTTGCTATAGCAATTTCTTAATACATTACCAAGATGATATTCAGCTGTTGTATGTTTATATGTACTGTATTATACCACATTATTTGTTCTGATCAATTTGTCATGAAACACAGTATGCCCTTAACACCATTATATTATATTAAAACAATTTATACTGCCAATTATTCTGAAATTAATGGCATTTATAATCCTGATATTTTATTCATGTAGATACAGTATGCTTCACATTTCCAGTTCTGCCTGCATGCATTCCTTTATGGTCCATATGAATAATAGAAAAATGTTATATATATATATGCACACACATGTTTTAATTTCTATGCTGTCTTTTTTTTTTTTTATAACAATTTTATTGAAGTCATAGAGAAATGTAACAATAGTGACACATCCAAAAACAATGACAAATAAAAAGAATACAGTGCTAATACAAAGATATTGGCAAGTCAACAATACAAATTATGCCAACCTAATAATCATTTATGAGTTTAAAGAGTGGTACTTGATGAGAATTATTAATGAGGTGAGAAAGCTATAATTGGAAGGAGATAAGAAAAAGCAAAGAGGTTGACTATGCAGTAGAGGTAAATATAAGGAGCATATGAATCCAGTTCATCAAAGGCATTAGCAAAGAGTGTGGACTGTCTAAATTAAGACTTCAGTTTTATATTTTAAGCTTAAAGGGGGAGTAGCTACTGCGTTGGTCACATGCGGACCAAATGTTATCATGAATGTCATATCTGATGTAGCTACTCAGAGTCAGTGGATAAACATATAATGTATAAGATACTGAAATAATATATATAGGGTAAGATCACCACATTGCCATTAGAAACATTTATAAGGTTATATATTCTAGTAATAGTGGGACTAGTGTGAGTTAGTATATGTTTGGCCACTTTTGGACCAAATTAGCGAGGAGAGGGGTAAAGGAGTGCAGCGGGCAAGAGCCGCTCGAGGTGGAATGGGGAAGGGAATGGAGGGCGGAGCCAAACAAGTTAGTAGGATAGTTAGTGGAGGTCATATTATATAGTTACATTATATTGGGCTTAAAAGGTAGGACATATTGTCTATAAAACTAATAGGAGGGGACGCTGTTCTCTATCCATTTTCCTCCAGGGAAACTGTTAGGAAATGAAGGCTAGTTACTAAGGCACTATAATGTAGTGAGAGGTGATAGTTACATAGGAAGCAACTGAATCTTAGTCCAACACTTAATGCAAGTAAACTTGCTTTCTATAAAATGAATTAAAAAAAAGAGAATTAAAAAAATAAAAAATAAAAATGGCACTCAACAATATTATGTGGAGGGGGGGACATTAGAATGTTTGAAGCATAGGGGACCTCTGGGTGAGCCCCTCTCCTAGGTGAGTGACACCTATAGGCAATGCGGGGAAAAGGAGTAGTGATATGACCCGCAGGCTGTAAGTACCGGCGGGAAAGGGAGGAGAGAGGCTCAACAGGAACAAATAATATGTACTAATATTAAATCCAACGCAGGTAACATAATTTCCTAGGAGCATAAAGTATGTACCTAATAATTGGATCTAGTGCATGGGATATTCAATTTAGGTACTTTAACACAGATGGTCAAGTAACTAGTGGACCTAACTGGTTATAAGGTAGTAGGAAAGCATTTCCGGCTGGGGATGAGGGAAAGGGACACATTATATGGTATGTATAATAGAAAAGTCTCGCATTTATGAGGCCTTAGATGATTGTAAGGGGGTTATGGACTCCTAGTTGTGGAGCCTCTGTGTTCATATACAAGGGTAGTATTATGTTAGACAATGAGACCGGAAAGAGTGGGTGAATTGAGCTTAATGATGTACACAGCATGTTTCATAAAGCTGCATAGCCCAGCATTCACAGTAACTTATTAGTATCTACATTGGTTGCCTTAACTCCATATGACAGTCTACTCATAGGTGGCTATGTTAAAGCATGAATATAGGTGAAGTCTATAATACTGACATAGCGAGCCCAAAGCCACCTGGTCTTTAGACCTTTAACAATATCTCTACATAAAAATTATAATGTATGGTTCTTGTAGGTGAGGAGCCAATAGTGGTACATGTGCGGACATAATTGAAGCTATAGCCACTAAATAGGATAAGATAGAGCCAGTGTGGGCTATCTAAATTTTAAACTAGCAACACTGTATAGATATAGGTCTTAAGACAATAGCAAGTTAAAAAATAAACGTCATTAATGCAATAATAGATAAACATTTAACTAGAGAATGAACACTTAAGATCAAACAGCATTAGGTACATTAGGTATAAGCGTTCCTGCAATCCACTACATCTAGTATAGGAGCACATCTAAAATGTTCTGAAATCGCAGTAGATATAAAGAGCTAAATAAGCGCATTACAACATTATAAGACATAACTAATATTATAATTAACTAGGTAGGTAAAATATAACACTACTACAGGGAGTGCAGAATTATTAGGCAAATGAGTATTTTGACCACATCATCCTCTTTATGCATGTTGTCTTACTCCAAGCTGTATAGGCTCGAAAGTCTACTACCAATTAAGCATATTAGGTGATGTGCATCTCTGTAATGAGAAGGGGTGTGGTCTAATGACATCAACACCCTATATCAGGTGTGCATAATTATTAGGCAACTTCCTTTCCTTTGGCAAAATGGGTCAAAAGAAGGACTTGACAGGCTCAGAAAAGACTAAAATAGTGAGATATCTTGCAGAGGGATGCAGCACTCTTAAAATTGCAAAGCTTCTGAAGCGTGATCATCGAACAATCAAGCGTTTCATTCAAAATAGTCAACAGGGTCGCAAGAAGCGTGTGGAAAAACCAAGGCGCAAAATAACTGCCCATGAACTGAGAAAAGTCAAGCGTGCAGCTGCCAAGATGCCACTTGCCACCAGTTTGGCCATATTTCAGAGCTGCAACATCACTGGAGTGCCCAAAAGCACAAGGTGTGCAATACTCAGAGACATGGCCAAGGTAAGAAAGGCTGAAAGACGACCACCACTGAACAAGACACACAAGCTGAAATGTCAAGACTGGGCCAAGAAATATCTCAAGACTGATTTTTCTAAGGTTTTATGGACTGATGAAATGAGAGTGAGTCTTGATGGGCCAGATGGATGGGCCCATGGCTGGATTGGTAAAGGGCAGAGAGCTCCAGTCCGACTCAGACGCCAGCAAGGTGGAGGTGGAGTACTGGTTTGGGCTGGTATCATCAAAGATGAGCTTGTGGGGCCTTTTCGGGTTGAGGATGAGTCAAGCTCAACTCCCAGTCCTACTGTCAGTTTCTGGAAGACACCTTCTTCAAGCAGTGGTACAGGAAGAAGTCTGCATCCTTCAAGAAAAACATGATTTTCATGCAGGACAATGCTCCATCACACACGTCCAAGTACTCCACAGAGTGGCTGGCAAGAAAGGGTATAAAAGAAAATCTAATGACATGGCCTCCTTGTTCACCTGATCTGAACCCCATTGAGAACCTGTGGTCCATCATCAAATGTGAGATTTACAAGGAGGGAAAACAGTACACCTCTCTGAACAGTGTCTGGGAGGCTGTGGTTGCTGCTGCACGCAATGTTGATGGTGAACAGATCTAAACACTGACAGAATCCATGGATGGCAGGCTTTTGAGTGTCCTTGCAAAGAAAGGTGGCTATATTGGTCACTGATTTGTTTTTGTTTTGTTTTTGAATGTCAGAAATGTATATTTGTGAATGTTGAGATGTTATATTGGTTTCACTGGTAAAAATAAATAATTGAAATGGGTATATATTTGTTTTTTGTTAAGTTTCCTAATAATTATGCACAGTAATAGTCACCTGCACACACAGATATCCCCCTAAAATAGCTAAAACTAAAAACAAACTAAAAACTACTTCCAAAAATATTCAGCTTTGATATTAATGAGTTTTTTGGGTTCATTGAGAACATGGTTGTTGTTCAATAATAAAATTAATCCTCAAAAATACAACTTGCCTAATAATTCTGCACTCCCTGTATGGGGGGAAAAAGAGGCAGACTGTCTCCTGCGTATACACAGATACCAAGCATTTATAAGTAGAATGTGGCAGCGCATCAGAGACCACAGTGCACATGAGAACCTGAGTAGGAATATAACAGCCTTATAGGGTATAATTTGCATTAATACTAAACAGCTAGAGAACATATAATATATATTGTTGGAAGAGAGGGTATCAAACTGCGTCCTATATATAATATGTCATCAAAAGGTAAATACATAGGAGTAAGTGTCAGATTAGTTATATAAATTAGACTCTGTAGCTGCAAGTAGTGCTCATCTGACTAAACATAATATCAAACAACTGATTAGTGCTAGAGACCATTAGCCAGAATAAAAATATAGTTTGCCAACATGAAAACTGAAGTTGCATAGCCCCATCATAGCATCTTAAACTTTCAGAGCCCATGTTAATATGAGTGGATTATATGGGATTCATAAGGAGGGTCATTTTAGATAGGCTATAATCATCCCAGTCTGGATTGAGCCTAGAGAGATCCAATAACAGCAGATTATGAGCTTTATGAGGACAGTAGGTATGGCAAATTATGAATAGGAATATAGTATAACATAATGCCATCAGACAATCTTAAGAGGAAGTTCTATGTCAACATAACACATATATATAATTATAGCAGTACTTGTGGATATTCACATATTGATGTCCTTACACATACATATAAAGGAAAAAATGGAAGGCTGCTGAGCAAACAGGTAAAAAAAGAGACTTTATTCCATTAAAATAGAGAAAACACAAAAATAACAAGGAGGGTAGTTAGCCATCTAACATGTTTCGCGCTGGTGTGCGCTTACTCATAGATGCTAAGTGCAAGTAATGGAAGCTAATGTATTTAAAGGGGCAGGAACCAATAGGAGATTGATCTTTGAATTCTGTAATTTGATCAGTTTCACACATGAATTTTCTCCTAATTAATTTAATACTCAGCCCCATTAAAATGCATTAGGTTGTGTACTTAAAAACAAAAAAGACATATTACTTGTGAAAGTATAGCAATACTTGGCTTGTTAGAAAATTGCGTCATTAGTTACATCAAAAAATTGTTGTTATTATTCCTAATTACTTAGAAAACAGTTTATATAAAAGAAAGAAAATTGACAAAGAATAATAATGAACAAGCAAAAAATGAGAAAAATAATAAATAAATAAAGACACTTTGAAGTTGGTCATTTGCAGATGAGTAAGACGTGTGTATGAACACACACATACATGAGGAATATTTGCACACATACATATAGGAAAAGCACATGTAAAAACATGTATGTGAATGTATATGAATGTCAGCAAAGACCCAATAAATACTATAACCATCCTATACGAAATAACTGCAAACATGTCTCATATCTAAATAAAATTATAACATTACATGTATGTGTCACCACACGTATGATCCTACACAAATACCTTTTCCCTATAGTTGAATTGAATGGAGCCAGACTGAGGTGTTGTATGGATAAATAGGTAAACAAATACTGAAAACATACTAATATGAAAATATATGTATGAGTGTACAGTAATAAGTATATAGAATCATGTTTACCTAATCAACAAAATATCTCATGTCCCATTCTAGGTTCATGCCCAATGGTGATTTCGATCTTAACTTATAGATCCAATATAATTCTTTCTTGTCAAGTATTTTTAACACATTGCAACCTCGCAGGGGAACTCTCGCTATGTCTATGATCTTAATTTTAAACCTAGGTACATTCGTGAGATGAAAAAAATTAAAATGTCTGGCAACAGCAGAATCCTTATTAAATTTTTTTACATCTCTCAAATGTTCCCTAGTGCGATCCCTAAGGCTCCTAGTTGATTGACCAACATATTGGGCCTGCAAAGTTGGCAATTGAGTAGATATACTATATAGGAGGTAAGGCAAGTGGCATAGAAATCAATTTTAAAAATTTCACCTGTAACTGCACTATTGAATGTATTAGTGTAGTCCATTGTTTCACATGTTAAACAATTTGAAAGGTGTGCTTTGAAATTACCTTTACCCCTGAGCCAATTAGTGTCAGTACTTGTATTAGATTTCACTAAACTAGGAGAAAGCTTAGTCGCTAGTGTTGGTGGTTTTTTTGCTACAAATTTACAATTTTTAATATGAGGTAGTAAAATTTCATCACCTTTTAAAATATGTAGATGTTTTTTAATTATACCACAAATAGAATTGTATTGAAGTGAGAATTCAGTTGAAAATACAATACTACCTCATATTAAAAATTGTAAATTTGTAGCAAAAAACCACCAACACTTAACATGTGAAACAATGGACTACACTAATACATTCAATAGTGCAGTTACAGGTGAAATTTTTAAAATTGATTTCTATGCCACTTGCCTTACCTCCTATATAGTATATCTACTCGATAGCCAACTTTGCAAGGCCCAATATGTTGGTCAATCAACTAGAAGCCTTAGGGATCGCACTAGGGAACATTTGAGAGATGTAAAAAACTTTAATAAGGATTCTGCGGTTGCCAGACATTTTAATTCTTTTCATCTCACGAATGTACCTAGGTTTAAAATTAAGATCATAGACATAGCGAGAGTTCCCCTGCGAGGTGGCAATGTGTTAAAAATACTTGACAAGAAAGAATTATATTGGATCTATAAGTTAAGATCGAAATCACCATTGGGCATGAACCTAGAATGGGACATGAGATATTTTGTTGATTAGGTAAACATGATTCTATATACTTATTACTGTACACTCATACATATATTTTCATATTAGTATGTTTTCAGTATTTGTTTACCTATTTATCCATACAACACCTCAGTCTGGGTCCATTCAAATCAACTATAGGGAAAAGGTATTTGTGTAGGATCATACGTGTGGTGACACATACATGTAATGTCATAATTTTATTTAGATATGAGACATGTTTGCAGTTATTTCGTATAGGATGGTTATAGTATTTATTGGGTCTTTGCTGACATTCATATACATTCACATACATGTTTTTACATGTGCTTTTCCTATATGTATGTGTGCAAATATTCCTCATGTATGTGTGTGTTCATACACACGTCTTACTCATCTGCAAATGACCAACTTCAAAGTGTCTTTATTTATTTATTATTTTTCTCATTTTTTGCTTGTTCATTATTATTCTTTGTCAATTTTCTTTCTTTTATATAATCTGTTTTCTAAGTAATTAGGAATAATAACAACAATTTTTTGATGTAACTAATGATGCAATTTTCTAACAAGCCAAGTATTGCTATACTTTCACAAGTAATATGTCTTTTTTGTTTTTAACCCCTTAAAGACCACAATGTACCCTGTATGTCACTGGTCGTTAAGGGTTTTTTCAGGACATAATAGCACAAGTCTAGCAAGAACACGCTATTAATACCCTCCCTCCAGCAGGCTTTGTGGAATAGAGCAGTCTCAACGCTGGTGGCAAGACCACGCTATAAAACAATCCCAAAAAAAGGCCAGTGACATACAGGGTACGTCGCTGGTCCTTAAGGGGTTAAGTACACAACCTAATGCATTTTAATGGGGCTGAGTATTAAATTAATTAGGAGAAAATTCATGTGTGAAACTGATCAAATTACAGAATTCAAAGATCAATCTCCTATTGGTTCCTGCCCCTTTAAATACATTAGCTTCCATTACTTGCACTTAGCATCTATGAGTAAGCGCACACCAGCGCGAAACATGTTAGATGGCTAACTACCCTCCTTGTTATTTTTGTGTTTTCTCTATTTTAATGGAATAAAGTCTCTTTTTTTACCTGTTTGCTCAGCAGCCTTCCATTTTTTCCTTGCTGAGACTTTCGCGGTCGTCCGCCGCTACTTGGTTGGCTCCACACCAATTCCCCTCTTTCCAGTCTTGGTCTAACCCATTCACCCCCCGGTCCTCAGCGGAAGTAACTTGCAGCAGCTCCGCTCTCTCTCTACACATACATATACCTCCCTGTAAGAGAAGATGTAATAGTATTTGCAGTGTTATGAACAGGTATCATCGGCTGTATCTAAATTACAAAATAAAGAAAAGAGAAGATAACTCAGCTTTGCAAAATTAGTAGAAAAAAAAGCTTAGGTCCATCTAAATAAGTATGAGGCGCCTTTGTTCTTGCAGGGAGTAAATTCAACAATCCGTGGTTAAAAAGAGGTCCGTGGTTAAAAAGGGTGTTACATTAAGGATGCTCTGTGGGATAGGGTAGTTAAATAAGAATTCTAGTTAGAATAATAATAAGCCAGGCCTAAACTTCTCAAATCTCAAACTGTGGTAAATATGCCTGAATGAATTAGTTATGAGCCTTGGTATATTGTTGCTGGTTTAGGTAGGGGGGAGCATAAAAGGTTGGGAGGTCAGAGTATTATGTTTTCACAGTCAGATGCCTAACAAGGATTACTGGGTTCTTCTCATATAAAAGCACAGGAATGGGCAGGAGGTAGTTGCTATATATGTGTATATCCTGGATTCATGTTAACAGTATAACAGGCATTTAATGTGGGAGCATAAACATTTGTGGTGGACATCATTCTATATTAAAAGCAGAAACTCTGATGAGGATGACATATATAACCAAGTTAAACATACACATTCAAGAACTATTATAACATACAGTTCACTTAGAAATACCATACCAGTAAACCGTTAACAAAAGGTTTGAAATAACTTATCCATGTTCATGGAGGAATTAGTCCAATGACCTGGTATCGTTAAAAGCTGCTCATGAAGAGGAATACCACAGTCACACAGATGTAAGATCAGGGTCTGTGAAACATTAACCCACACCAAGTCTGAGTTGAGGCAGCATGACACCCGTAGCATAGTCCAAGATATAAGTTAAATCAACACACCTGGTACAGAGCTCCTGACTTGACACGCTAAAGCCAGCCACCATTAGCTTAATGTTATTGGAGGGTTTGCTAGAGCGGCGCTCTCTCTCCAAGTCCCAGGCTGCACCGTTACCCCATGAGTAGGAATCACCGCCAATTCCCCTTCTGATATAGCTGGCAAAGAGAACATTGGCAGGTAGGAGCTCTGGGTATTGTTGCGGGGCAGATGCCCGGTATATGGTCGCTAGTTGTCGGCCTGCCCCAGCCTGTTGTGAGGATGTTTTGTGCCGTGATAGGGCCTTACTAGCCATCAAAGGAACCCTGGACAAGCCTGTCAGTGTAGCATTGAAGGGAGTGTGGGCAATCATTGTTAGATCGTAGACTCGAGTTAAGCTGCGCAGCTGTGCCCGTGATCCCTCCGACGGTGTTGCATCAAACTGCTCCAACCCTGTGTAAGGGAAGGAGGGCTGTAAGAGACTGTTCCGCTCGGTCATGTCCCCTGTTTCAGCCATGTTCAGCTCCTCTGGATCTCGGGGAAAGTCTTCCGTCCATTGGGACGGGTCCGATGTAAGCTGACCTGCTTCCTCTGTGACTTCTCTTGTCAGTATTAGAGGCCGCAATGGAGCCCTATGACCTCTCAGCTCCGCGACCAGTTCTTGCTGATTGGAGTCCAAGGAGCGCATCAAGCCGATAATATACTCTTCTCCATTAGAGTACTGAAAAGGTAGTTAAAGTAGTAGCAGTGCCGCTGTTGATCGAGATGGTGTGTAAATATCCACAAGAATGGCGGTTGACTCCGTGTTGTGGCCTTAAGAAGGTATAGGCCTTTGTGCAGATATTACGCAGATATTATTTTGTCCTTTTGTCCCAAATCATGCAATCTGTAGTTCAGAACATATTCAAAGCTAGAAAGAGGAATAAATTAAATTTTAACGTGCCCTAAATTGCTAATTTAATGACCAAATATTAGGAGCTCTGAGATGGTACGTCTTGCTGTTTTGGCAGTTGGCTCCGCCCCTCTATGCTGTTTTTTAACAATGGGTTTATTGTAATTTCCATTTAATATAAGTCCAGTTCCATGTATATATATATATATATATATATATATATATATATATATATATATATATCCAAGCAGTTTTCCAGGTCAACCCACCAAGAGGCAACAGCCTGGGTGCAAATATAAAAAGCATATAAGGACAAAAGTAGATGCACTCTCAGGTCTTCCACAATATATATATATGGGTTATTTGAATCATTTCAAACACACATGAACTATTGGCACTATTTCTCTTTTCAAAATGTATCTAATTTTACCCATGCCATACATGGATTGTAAATGGCAATGTGTCTGCTTTCAGTAAATTTCAAAGTTACACCATAGCACATGTCTTACTTTGAAGTCACAAAGATTTAGGTGACAAATTCCAAAAGGGCCCTTGTGCACATCCTCCACTATTTTAGATTTTATCCTCTCTCTCATCACCAAATGTCTTAGAGCCATAAAACTCTGCATATATAGTCAAATGAACAGGGTCACTGAGTTATAGTTCCTTTAGGAAAATGTTTGTGTGTTTGACACAGCAGGAGGGTGTGCTTCAAAGCTGTGCTATCTTTCAATCATGATAAACGTGCTTCCACCTAGCCAAAATCATCTTGTAGGGGCTTTTGAGTTAAATCCTGACATCAGAATTTCTATTCTACAGCACATCTGATAAAATAGACGGCCTCATATATAGACACATCCTTTTCATATTATTTTCATTTATATATATATTAGTGTATATACATATATTTTATGGACCTGTACCCTGACATAATTCCCCCTTTCAAATTCAAATATATGTAGGACACATGTATTTGAATTGGATCAAAGTCAGTGGTACTCAGTGAGGATGTTGGCCAGTTACATCATAGACAGTCTCTTATATAGAAAGTCTGTTATTTTGAGCCTTCATGTTTATCAGTTAGGCATCTTTAAACTACAGTATGTCTTTATTTCATTTGGGGATATGATACTTCATTTTCCCTCTATGACTTGTAGTTGGGACCTAGGATGACATGCCCGCAATTGATTGATATGCACCCATTTATCTATGAAACTTTCATTTTTGGGGATCCGTATTTTATAGGCCACTGGAGATATTTTGTCAGTAATGACAAAAGGACCTTTCCATGATGGAAGAAATTTCTTCTCCCTAACCTGATCTCTTCCAAAGTTATAAAGATAAACTTTATCATTTATTTCAAATTCCTTTTTTTACGTTTTGAGATTATAATAGGTATTAATGGCAGTTGCAGCTCTTTCTAAAATCCTTTGAGCAAATGCAAAGGCATATTGCAGGTGCTTTCTTAGGTTCTCCACATATTGATGTGTATTGGCAGCGTTTATCAAGTTTTGGTCTGATGTACGGTACAGCAGATGCTGAGGTAGAACCATTCTTCTACCAGTCATCAGTTCAAAAGGTGACATCTTGGTAGCACTACTTGGAGTTGCTCTTGATGCCATTAAGACAAGAACAGAGTCAAAGGTCTGTATCCAGCACATAATCTCCTAAGGTGTGCACAAAGCTGTGAGGTGCAAACTGCAAAAGCACCGAAGAAACATCAAATGTACAAAATCACAGCAGCACCACTGTAGTATTTCCAATCTTTTTTCTTTATTCCGTGACACAAGTATAGCAAACAGCAATGGAACAGAACAACATTTCGGGTTATGTACCCTTATTATATGAACATGAATAAGGGTACATAAGCCGAAACGTCGTTCTGTTCCATTGCTGTTTGCTATACTTGTGTCATGGAATAAAGAAAAAAGATTGGATATACTACATTGGTGCTGCTGTGATTTTGTACATTTGCCATTAAGACAAGAGGTAGTTTTACATTCCAGTCTTTACCCGTTTCACTCACAAACTTTTTAAGGATTTTAACAATGGACTGGTTGTAATGCTCTACACCACCACTTGAGGCAGCTCTATAAGCAATATGGAGCTTTCTTTTTACCCCTAGTATTTACACATTTTGGTCATCACTTCACTAGTGAAGTGGGTTCCCCGATCTGATTCGATTCTTTGAGGTAAACCAAATCTGGAAAACATGTGGTTGATGAGCAATGCTGCACACGTTTCAGCACTATTGTTAGGTGCACTAATGCACTCTACCCATTTAGTGAACAGACATGTCATGGTTAACATGTATTTGTTACCTCTTGATGACCTAGTTACAGGACCAATAAAATCAATTTGTATATCTGACCATGGTATTACTATCCCCCTTTTCTGCAATGGAGCTCTATGCGTTGGTGCAGTGGGTTGG
Organism: Bombina bombina; assembly: GCF_027579735.1. NCBI lineage: Eukaryota > Metazoa > Chordata > Amphibia > Anura > Bombinatoridae > Bombina > Bombina bombina. The sequence goes on from NC_069502.1 coordinate 25,986,840, forward strand.
AACTGTGGACAGATTAAAGAACCTTGACAGTAGGTTTGAATATCTTTCAACATGTATGGCCCAAAAACATAATCATGCAATATTTCATACATGAGTTTGGCACCATGATGACCAGATGTGGGAGCATCATGGGCAGGTTGAAGCATTAGACCTCTTAACTTGGTGGGTACTACCCATTGCTGAATGCCAGTTTTTTCAGAAAATTGTGTTCTGGATTTCATTAAGATTCTAAGATTTTCTTTGCCAATACAATCATCTTTTGAGATGGGGTTGCTTTCAGGATCTTCTATGTGTTTATAGAAGATGCCTACAATGGGGTCTTCTTTTTGACTAGTGATCAGGTCCTCACTAGGAGAATCCTGACTCCATTGTACCAAGTTAGGCTCACTCTGTTGTTTTGCCTGTTTTCTGGTAATGGCTTCTACCTGAATTGCACCCATTAAGTGGTCAATATTTAGGAGTTCTCCAGTTATGGCTCCCTGTTTACCTAATGAATCTGCTAGATCATTGCCTTCCTTATCTGGGCCTAGAACTCTGGAATGACCCTTGGTCTTTTTCCAGTGTATGGTTAGATCATTGGATACCACCAGATTATCAATCTCACAGAACAACTTGCCATGCTTGACTGGTTTGTTATTGCTTTTCTGCATGCCATTTCTTTTCCAAGTTAGCAGGTATTCAACAAAGCTGTCACGCACATAATTTGAGTCAGTTCTGATCACAAATTCATGAATACTATGTTCAATAGCCATTTCAATGGTTTTTAGAACAACAGTGAGTTCTGCAACTTTACTGGATCTTGGTTCAATGTTAAAACCTATAGATATATTTGGGAATCCATTTGCCCAAGTTATACCAATGTCAGCGACTAATCTGCATTCATTTTCAATAGTGGCATGGTAAGAACAACCATCAACATATACCCAAGGTAATGTTTGACAATGGTCCTCTTTGTACATTTTATATGGGGAAAGCAATTGTTCCTCCAGGAAATCATTTTCTGATAATTCTTCTCCAGGATCTCTAGCATTACAGTCGTGGAGCTCAGCAAGCCCCTGTGCGACTGGATTCTTTTTATTCTGCTTGTAGCGAATTTCTGTTATGCGGCTATTTGACAAATTCCCATCTCTTATTCTCTCACTTTGTAAATATAGCAAAGGCTGGTGGGCCGTTTCTACAATAATTTTCTTGCCCTGTATATAGTTGCGGAAATTTTGTAGAGCCCATACAGTAGATAAGAGGGCTTTTTCGCAATCGATAAATTTTATTTCTACTGGGGATAGAGCTTTGCTCGCATAAGCTATGGCTTTGCTTAAATTATCATGCTTTTGGTATAACACAGCACTCATGCTTACATCTGTGTAACCTGTTTCTAAGTAGAAAGGTTTACCTCCTTCAGGGTATGCTAGGCAAGGTGCTTGTGTGAGTTTTCTCTTCAGCTCTTTGATGGCTGTCTCTTGAGACTCACTCCAGTGCCATTTCACATCCTTCTTTAGAAGAAGTAGTAGTGGTTTAGCTAACTCTGCATAATTATCAATTAATTTGCAAGAATAATTTGTCATACCCAGGAAGAATCTCAATTCCTTTAAGTTAGTGGGGTTTTTAGAATTCACTATAGCTTCCACCTTTTTCTTCTGAGGATTTAGCCCTTCAGAAGTAACTTCATGTCCCAAGAAGTTTCCATGAGTGCGGCACCATTGAGCTTTCTGTAGGAATAATTTGACACCTGCCCTTTTAAGTTGGCTGAGGACATGTTTAAGCTCTGTGATGTGTTTTTCAAAGTCTGTGCTTTTGATTAAAACATCATCAACATAAGATAAGGTCCCCCTTTCCAGAGCATCATGTATAGCCTTATGCATGAATACAGCAAATTCATGTCCAGAATTTATGTATCCAAAAGGAAGTCTCTGAAATGCATACTGGACCTTTTGGAATGAGAATTCCAGCTTATACTGGTCCTCCTCATGTACCTTTATGGTCCAATATCCACAATCAATGATAGTGAAAATTTTGGATCCCTGCATCTGCGCTAGGCATTGGTCAATGTATGGTACAGGCCAGCCAGACATGTACACTCATTTTTTTAGTTGTCTTAAGTCAGCACACAAACGCCATTGTCCATTGGGCTTAAGAACACCTAGAATAGGATTGTTGTAAGAGCTGTGCACCTGTCTGATAACACCTCTTTCTTCCAGGTTCCTTATGATTTCTGCAAGAGAATCATATGAGGCTAAAGGGAGTCTGTATTGTTTAACAAAGACAGGTGGTGCATTGGGATCTGTTTGTATCCTTGCAATGTGCAAGTCTGTAGTACCACAGTCATAAGAATCCCTAGCGAAAATATCCTTATACTCCAACAGGAGTTCTCACAGCAGTTGGCATTCATCATCGCTGGAACAGCCATTAGCTAAGGATATTTGCTCCTCGACTATTTGTTGAAATCATGGAAAGATTTCAGGCTGTCCTATTTCATAGGCTTCTTCCAACCTAGATGTGAGATCCCCTTGATTATAATTTACATTGCCCCCATGACTCTGGGTATTGGGGTAATCTTGCTGTTTGATCAGCTGATCAAATACTAGAGAGGCTTCTTCAATCTTACAGATGCCTTCCTCTGAGCTGAAGGGATAAATAGACTGAATATTAAATAGACCCTCTGGCATAGATGTAAAGGATTCTTCTATTAATTGTTCTTCAGTTAAGTATCCTTCAGGTATTAGCCCAATTACATTATTCTGGAATCCAAAAGTGTAATAACTTGATTCCAGCGCATATCCTATGGTAGTCCCCTTGGATAAGTTTATATCCTGTGGGGTCATGTTATGCACAATAACATGTATTGGAGTAGTTCCAATATTTACCAAAGGAGTGTAGGTTACTGTGACACCCAGATTTTATATTCTATGGGAGAGGCAAAATAGTGTTTCAGAAGTTTTTAATTTCTGACCTTTCTTTACCTGTAAGGGTAAAAGAAATTGATCAGTCCCGACAGGAATTACAACAACGCTAGACACCTGCATATTCACAGCATATGGCAATTGCTGGTTTGATTTCAGGGCTGCATTTTCATCCTGAAATACTACAGGGTCCCCCTTTAACCTGTTCCAAAGGCAAGATTTGATCAAATCTATTTGTATGGCATATCTATGTAGGATATCATTGCCAATGCATATTTGATTGTGGGGGGTATTTAAAACTAAAAACAGATGCTTCATTGACTTATTACCTATAGATACAGATATTAAGCACTTAGCTGTGATGTTATAGCTTTCAAACCTGTTATCAAGGTTGTGGACCCAGTGGTCTTGGGGAGAAATATATTTAATCACTTTAGGTTCAGCTATCTGCACTAATAAGCCTTCACTTATATAGCTAGCTTCCTGTTTTAAGTTTAATTTAGCATACTTGGTTTTACCAAGGTCATGCACTTGTATAGGGATAAATAGATCCTCTTTAACTCTCTCAATCCCTGTGAGGTATTGAGCGTGGCCTGCCTCCTTAGGGATTTTATGATCCCCCTTGTGGAGAGATATGGTTAATACATCGCCAACTAAGGAAATATTCGCTATCTTTCCAGGCGAAATTTTAAAAGTATTACCATCAGAGCCACTTAAAGGAGTCTGATCACCTATTTGAGGATAGTGATTTCAGGTACAGAGTTATTCCTGAAATTAATCTCCACAGCATCTGGTTTCTCTTCCACCACGAGACAATTATGTCTGGTGCGAGATATACCGGATTGCTCATAATTAATTGGCCATTTTACTTGTGACCAAATTACATTATTTATGCAATCAATTATGGTGCTTTATCGCTTCAGGAGATCACTACCAATAATTAAACGATCAGTTGGCAGATCCACTATAATGACAGTTTGATGACCCTGTTCCCTAATTTAAATTTTAGCCAGGTCGTACCATAGACTTTTAGAGAACCCAACTCCTATTAGAGAACTGTCAAATTCTTTTATTTTAGGTTTGTGGGGTGTTAGCTCATTTAGCTGTGTGTAGTACCTGTGGGATAGAATAGTTGCTTGAGACCCAGTATCAATTAATCCCATGATAGGGTTGGAGACTGAGTCTTGTAGCTCAGCTAAATCATAATACCTCCCTGCAGTTTCTATCATTTCACACATAAAATTTGCATTTTTGTACAACTGTGGGCTTTGCCACGTGTTACCTGAATCCGCCGTGTTTTCCCGTGCAGAAAGAATTTTGTACCTACCGGTTCCCTCCATGATAGGGTCGGCTGGATTCTTGTGTACCGCATCTGTGGAGATAAGGTTAAGAGAGTTCTGCAAAGGAAGAATTTGGTTAGTTTTTCCCGGATGAGGTTGCTTGTCATCACAGCTAAATCGTCCGTTCCTGGTCTGTGGGGAGAGAACATGATTAGTATCATTTTTGATATTTATTATTACAGTTTGTATATCTCTCCCCTCCCTTTCAGGGGATACCGCAGTGCTTATGACTGTACCTGTGGTCCACTGCTGACCACTGTCTGTACCCCTAAAAAAGTATTGTTCGGTTGCTGAGCAGTATGTTTTTGACTCATATTAGCGACTTGTTCGCTCAACCGAATTAGCTGGGTACTAAGCTGATCTACTTGATTGTACAAGTTACCACTACTCCTGGGCCTATCCCTTGATGCCCCATAATAATGATTATTGGACCATTGGTTCCCCTCAGAATCAGAGCCGCTATTGCTATCCTGGCGTAGTTGCCGCTGGGGTGCAATTTGTTCAGCATTATTATTTTGGGGAGTATTATTTACTTGGGGTGTCTGGTTATCCTGAGAATACCTTCGCCATCTATTTTATCTACCCTTGAGTGGGTACCCATTATTCTGTGGGTATTCTCTTTGGGCGTAATTATTCGCCTGAGTATGTCCCCCGCTTTGGCTATAGTCTCTCTGCGCCTCATCCCGTGTTGAGGGAGGGGTAGAGTTAAACCTCTGTGGAGATGGTCTGTTTTCTCTGGCCACTTCCGTGTAGGTTTTCTCTTTAGACTCTAAACTTAGGGGGCTAGGTGACATCCTAGTTTCGGCCACTATTTTAGGACTGGGCTTTTTCTCCCTTTTATCCCCCTGTTCACTGGACTGCTGAATAGAGTGTGGGCAGTGCTTCGAAAAATAAATTCACAAACTCTGAGCCTTCAAATATGGGATCATCTTCAGCCATGCTGTACACATTCTTCATTACAGAAAGGAACTCGATTGGACTTTGATTTGCACTACATTTTAAACCATATACAGCTATTTTCGCTGCAGTTTTAGTGCGATGTTGCCCGAATTCTTTTCTGCATTGTCGTTTTATTTCATTTCAGGAATGAATATTCATATCTTTTAGTGAAGCAAAGAACTTGTGATGTTTACTTTGAAAAATCCAGGGTAGAAATTCAATTTTTAACTGCTCACTTGTAACACTCATTATAGATAAAGCGTTTTCAAAAGCCTCTAAATGGTCAATTATGGAAGTGCCCCCCCCTTTAGAAAATGGGCATACTGTATTCTTTAGGGATTTAATTATTGTTGGGGTGTCATACACTTTATTTGGTATATTACTGGATCTTACTGGGGACTTATTGTTTGAGTTAGGATGCTTTTCATCTGAGGTGTAATAATTTTCTGGTGCCCCAGAGTTATGTGATTGCCTAGGGGAAAAAGTTACCTCTGGGCCTGAATTAGGGCTATAGTTTGGGTATCTTTGTCTATCCTCCTGCCTGGTATCTTTAAACTCATTTCTGTCCCAGTCCTTATAACTGCTAATTTGTCTCTGTAATTTATTTATTGCTTGTTCATATGCATTTTCAGGCTCACGATATCTAGCTTTTAAAGTTTTATTCTCATCTTGGCATTTTTCATATTCTTCTTCGAAAGCTTTAAAATCAGCCACTAATTCCTGATTATATTTATTTAAGTCAGAAGCCTTTTGGCTAGCATGGAAAACCTCTACCTTTGCCAGAATAAAAGCATCTTGACATTCTCGTAATGAATTATTCTCATATCTTAGCTGTCCTAATTCTCTATCTTGTCCTGCCATTTGGTTAGACATCTCACAGCTCAAATACATTAGGATCGGCCAAGTTTTGAAAATTAATTCATCACGCCCCCTAAGTTCCGTGCATTTATTAAGTTGCAGTAACATTTGGTATAATTCCCCATCTTCAAACCACATACCTTTAACTAAATCTTTGGCCTTATCTTTACACCCATTAATATACATGGAGACATCGTCCCCAATGTCAAGTCTATTCATGATGTGGTTCATGGCGTTCTGAACCACTTCATGCACTTCATGGACGGAGTATTTTGGGGAGGGCACAATCTCATCTTGTACAGAAACGCTAGCATTACTTTTTGCTGAAGACATCATTATTTGAGTGCTGTACTTAATAAGATAAAAACACAAATACAATTTTGACTAATAAGAGAGAGGAAAACCTTTTTTTTTATACTTTCAAAATATCAATATCAATTTTGAAATATGACAAAATTAATATTTTTATTAATTCTGAAATATGAAAAATTAATATTTCTGATTAATTTTGGAATATAACAAATTAATATTTTTATGAATTTTGAAATATGAAAAATTTATATTTTTATGAATTTTGAAATATGAAAAATTTATATTTTTATGAATTATGAAATATGAAAAAAATATATTTTTATGAATTTTGAAATATGAAAAATCAATATTTTTGATTAATTTTTAAATATGAAAAAATTATATTTTTAGTAATTTTTAAAAAAATTAATTTTAAATAATATTTCAAAATATTAATATCAACCTTGAGCACGAAAATCAATATTTCAAATTTTTTTTTTAAAAAAAAACTTCTATATTTTCAAAATATCAATTCGAAATATGAAAATTTTCCTCTCTTCTATAATAATTTCTATTTACCACAAATATACTATATCAATATGATAATTATTTATATCTCAGCAGTGCCTCCATATAATATGTCAGTATATTTATAAAAATCTTAGTAGTACTCTCCAAATAATATGTGAGTATATAGCAGGGTTATAACTGATATATTTAACAATCTTTCTTTAAACTAAACCCACAATCAAATAATCAAATATACATTTGCTAAGACAATAAAATTAATCTAAATATCTGAATTCTTTATTATTAGTAAATAACTATGGACGCATTGAGATATATATATATATATATATATATATATATATATATATTCGTAAGGATCAAAATAGGAGTCAATATGATATGCGTTAAAACAAAAACTATTTAAAATATGCTATGCAAAGCTCATGCAAATTTATCTTTAAAACCAGCCTTACTCACAATTGAATTTCATTCAGTTAACACAATGAGGCTAAATATAAACCACTAAACATTCAGACTGGCACAATTCTAAACAGTGCTTAAATCAAACAAGAGGTCAATATATGTATACTCAGCTATTTAGCTAAAATTTGATTCTAATTCAATTCTAACTTGGATACTAAAGTACATATATTCTTATTTAAATGTCTATTTATTTAAATTGGAGCAATTCTTATTTGCTTATAATTAAAACCAATTCTAAGATAACTATATCTATATATATATATATATATATATATATATACAGGGAGTGCAGAATTATTAGGCAAATGAGTATTTTGACCACATCATCCTCTTTATGCATGTTGTCTTACTCCAAGCTGTATAGGCTCGAAAGCCTACTACCAATTAAGCATATTAGGTGATATGCATCTCTGTAATGAGAAGGGGTGTGGTCTAATGATATCAACACCCTATATCAGGTGTGCATAATTATTAGGCAACTTCCTTTCCTTTGGCAAAATTGGTCAAAAGAAGGACTTGACAGGCTCAGAAAAGTCAAAAATAGTAAGATATCTTGCAGAGGGATGCAGCACTCTTAAAATTGCAAAGCTTCTGATGCGTGATCATCGAACAATCAAGCGTTTCATTCAAAATAGTCAACAGGGTCGCAAGAATCGTGTGGAAAAACCAAGGCGCAAAATAACTGCCCATGAACTGAGAAAAGTCAAGCGTGCAGCTGCCAAGATGCCACTTGCCACCTGTTTGGCCATATTTCAGAGCTGCAACATCACTGGAGTGCCCAAAAGCACAAGGTGTGCAATACTCAGAGACATGGCCAAGGTCAGAAAGGCTGAAAGACGACCACCACTGAACAAGACACACAAGCTGAAACGTCAAGACTGGGCCAAGAAATATCTCAAGACTGATTTTTCTAAGGTTTTATGGACTGATGAAATGAGAGTGAGTCTTGATGGGCCAGATGGATGGGCCCGTGGCTGGATTGGTAAAGGGCAGAGAGCTCCAGTCCGACTCAGACGCCAGCAAGGTGGAGGTGGAGTACTGGTTTGGGCTGGTATCATCAAAGATGAGCTTGTGGGGCCTTTTCGGGTTGAGGATGGAGTCAACCTCAACTCCCAGTCCTACTGCCAGTTTCTGGAAGACACCTTCTTCAAGCAGTGGTACAGGAAGAAGTCTGCATCCTTCAAGAAAAACATGATTTTCATGCAGGACAATGCTCCATCACACGCGTCCAAGTACTCCACAGCGTGGCTGGCAAGAAAGGGTATAAAAGAAGAAAATCTAATGACATGGCCTCCTTGTTCACCTGATCTGAACCCCATTGAGAACCTGTGGTCCATCATCAAATGTGAGATTTACAAGGAGGGAAAACAGTACACCTCTCTGAACAGTGTCTGGGAGGCTGTGGTTGCTGCTGCACGCAATGTTAATGGTGAACAGATCAAAACACTGACAGAATCCATGGATGGCAGGCTTTTGAGTGTCCTTGCAAAGAAAGGTGGCTATATTGGTCACTGATTTGTTTTTGTTTTGTTTTTGAATGTCAGAAATGTATATTTGTGAATGTTGAGATGTTATATTGGTTTCACTGGTAAAAATAAATAATTGAAATGGGTATATATTTGTTTTTTGTTAAGTTGCCTAATAATTATGCACAGTAATAGTCACCTGCACACACAGATATCCCCCTAAAATAGCTATAACTAAAAACAAACTAAAAACTACTTCCAAAACTATTCAGCTTTGATATTAATGAGTTTTTTAGGTTCATTGAGAACATGGTTGTTGTTCAATAATAAAATTAATCCTCAAAAATACAACTTGCCTAATAATTCTGCACTCCCTGTATATATATATATATATATATATATATATATATCCTATATTCTGCACAGAGGAATTAGGAAACTTAGCCTTATACCAGATTATGAGCACAGTTAAAATACTGAGTGCTTTTTAAATGTATTTGATATAGCAATTTCTTAATACATTACCAAGATGATATTCAGCTTCAATACTTTTCCCACCTCATATAAAATAAGTGTAATTGCAATGGATAAAGAGACGTATGGCCCACTTTGTTTTATAGTTTGACTGATTCTTAATCATAGGTGTGGAATATGGGCGGCCCTTCGAAACCATGTCCCTGCTACTGGGTATCTGGAATATCTTATCGGTTTGGCCCTTAACAGAGCTGAACATGTTCACCATGGAAATGCATCTTTTGAACAGTTAATTCTCTTAATTGCTATACTGGATCTTGGCCCTTAGGTGGCAGCATTGCAACACAGACAAATTCACATTTAACTATTTATAGACAGTAAAGGAAAATATTTCTTTAAAATGTGCAACAAATACCATAATTTACTTATATTAATAAGTCATATGTTTATATGTACTGTATTATACCACATTATTTATTCTGATCAATTTGACATGAAACACAGTATGCCCTTAACACCATTATAGTATATTAAAACAATTTATACTGCCAATTATTCTGTAATTAATGGCATTTATAATCCTGATATTTTCTTCATGTAGATACAGTATGCTTCACATTTCCAACCAGTTCTGCCTGCATACATTCCTCTATGGTCCATATGAAAAATAGAAAAATTATGATATATATGCACACACATGTATTAATTTCTATGCTGTCTTTTAACAATGGGTTTATTGTAATTTCCATTTAATATAAGTCCAGTTCAATATATATATATCTATATATATATAACAGTCTCTTGTGAACTCTGCATTCACTTTATATATCAGCCGCCCGGGGTGCATCTAAAGAACATTCAAATTTTTTGCAAAAAGAGAGCACTCACTAGGACTATAAGTTATAAAGCATATCAAGCTTTTATTAATACAGGTGACGTTTCGGGGATTCCAACCCCGTCCTCAAACCTTACATAAACATACAAATATCTTACCTTAAATACCCTCCACTGACTGAACATGTCACTGTACCGGAAGTCGCCCAGCGTTCTGCCCGCACCACTGCGCATGCCCAGAGCGTCGGAATGACAACCAGTCACAGCGTCATGCTATACCAAAACAAAACACTGTGGTTAAAAACATTAACATGGAATAAGTGGGTCAGGATTATCATGAAACAATTCTGATACAATAAGCAAAGATAGCATATTAACCTATTTGAATTCACTGAGAATAAATCACATATGTTCAATTGTATCTATGTGCCTGGTCTCATTAACCTTAAGCTGCTTGCTAGTGTTACTTGCTATGCTACCTTGTCTATATTAGCCAGTGATATCCATCGACTTAAATACATTTCTACACTTGTGGCTAAAGACCAAACCTCACTAGTACTATCAGTTTATTGTAATCCTAGTTCTTAAAGAGGATTTTATCTACACAACATTTAAAGAGACAGTACCCCTATAATTATACCTATAAGTATAGCTTCCAAATATCTGTCCTAACTACATTTATACAATGTCTAATCTACACATTAGTTAAACTGATACTTGTACATGTTAATAAGCTCTTGGACCAGCTATGTCAATCAAATTATAGGGTGCTACAAAAAGCAGTGCCAATCTAAGTTGGTATTAAGCCCACCGGGTACTATAGTACCTAAATTAAAAATCCATCTGGATTCGCACTGGAGCAGAAGCCTGTCTCTATTGCCCCCCCCCCCCTTTTAAGGGGTGGTATGTGATCAAAAATAAAAGCTGACCCACTTTTTCCATGTTAATGTTTTTAACCATGGTGTTTTGTTTTGGTATAGCATGACGCTGTAACTGGTTGTCATGCTGACGCTCTGGGTATGCGCAGTGGTGCGGGCAGAACGCCGGGCGACTTCCGGTACAGTGACATGTTCAGTCGGTGGAGGATATTTAAGGTAAGATATTTGTATGTTTATGTAAGGTTTGAGGACGGTGTTGGAATCCTCGAAACGTCACCTGTATTAATAAAAGCTTGATATGCTTTATAACTTATAGCCCCGGTTAGTGCTCTCTTTTTGTAAAGATGAATGATCTTGTGACATTTTACTGAACGCGCGCGAGTGACTACGCAGATCCAGGTTTCTCAAACACCAACTCGTGGAAGCGTTGAGGAGGGAGTTTGGATCGTCTGGATCGCTGCATTGTTCACAGAAATTAAAAATCACCCTGAACAATAACAGAAAGAACTCGTCTGCACCGGATTCCAGGAAGAAGAGGGCCAGGAAGCTGATGATCCCCACTTTTAAGGAAGTTCAGGAACTGGCAGACGATTCAGGAACCAGCAGACCCAGGAACTCAGGAACCAGCAGACCCAGGACCACAGTAAGCAGAAATCGGGTCGGTCGGGCCCCTGTTATTTTTATTATAAATACCTTTAATTTTCCTTATCTCACTAGCTCTAGACCCAGCCTATTAGGCGCTTTGGTTCTTTTACCCATTCTTTATTCATTTGTTGACTACTAGGAGTCAATACCCAAAGCTAGGGTCACCTTGTGGCAGGCGCTGAGTGTACCACCCACTGTTACTATATATATATATATATATTGTAACAATCCAGACATGCAGAGTGTTGTTATTACAGCAAGTATTACTCCTACTGAGTCTATAATAGATATGATAAGGAGATTTGAATACCCAGAACAATACAATATCTTATTAAATAAAGTTGTGGTTTGTAATCCCAAGCAGTGATACATAGGTGGAAACTGTTCCTATGTGAATATGCTCAGAATGTTAATGTAGTTATATGCTCAGTGTCAATGTCTGCATGACACTGGGCTAACAAATTAACATGGCGGCAGAATAACTTAATAAGCTGAGATGTCTCAGTTTGAAATATATACAGTATAACAAGATCTTATTTCATAGAGGATGGCAAAGTTTATAGAATACTGTAAAGTAGTACTGAGTTCGCTTACCAAGCGTAGAATAACAATTCTGAACAACCTGTAGAAGAGTGCGTTGTACGAGCTGTGTACGGTCCTGTATGAGCAGCAGAGAGCAGCCTGTTTGGAGTTTGCAGCGTGGCGTTGCGGAAGGATCCGGAGCGGTCGTCGGTGACGTCACCCGCTTAACAGCTGATCCTGAGAGTCCGATGAAACAGCTACCGGAGGTTGAAGGATTCACTTGTTGATATGGTGCAGCAGGTAAAGCTGTCTCCAAGCTGGCACAGGTCAGAGGGAAAGTGTGGGTTCTCAGGAAGAGAGCAAGAAGTTAGGTTAGGAACAAAGTAGTCCGTAATAACGGAGAGGCTAGTATCTTCTGAACTGAACATTCAATACCAAGCAATGTTAGAATACAAGGGTGTGCCTTATAAAGGAAATGCTGAAGGAAATAGAGGCTGAGAGAGTTAACCCATAACCTCCCTAAGGATGTTACAGAGGGGTCCCCCAAAATGAACCACTCCGGGGTTCAAGGATGAGGCCTGTCCGGGTTACGCCGATGGAACAGAGAGACCAACCTGGGGGCCGACAAGTTGACAGAAGGCTCCCAGGAATCCTCATCAGGAGAATAACCTTTCCAACGGATCAGGTACTGCAACCGGCCTGATACTCTCCTGGAGTCCAATATTTTTTCCACCTCAAACTCACAGTCAGGAACAACGGGAACCTGAGTGGCAGATCTTGTAGAAGCATTCCTGAGTTCTTTGTATGGTTTAAGCAGGTTAACATGGAACGTAGGATGTATCCTATAGCCATCAGGGAGTTCAAGGGTCACTGCGTTAGAGTTTATCACCCTCTTAATCGGAAAGGGTCCAATGTAGAATCTATTCAATTTCATGGTCGGCGTACTGAGACGAAGGTTCCTTGTTGATAGCCATACAAGGTCTCCGATCATATATGTGGGTGCAGGTCTCCTCCTTAAATTATAATAAACTTTCTGTCTGTCCTGAGCAGTTTTGATGTTGTCGGCAAGAATGGAGAAGGTTTCAGTGATACTGTTAGTGGTGTCATTGACTACCGGGCACCGACTGTCATATTGAGGGTTGACATGGAATAATGGGTGAAAACCATAATTGGTGAAGAATGGTGTGGTCTTTATTGTGGAATGATAGGCGTTGTTGTGGGCGAATTCTGCAAGTGGAAGCAGAGATGACCAATTATCTTGGTGTTGTGTGGCGAAACATCTGAGATATTCTTCCAACCACTGATTTGTTCTCTCCGTTTGACCATTGCTCTGAGGATGGTATGCGGAACTCAAACGTTGTTCAATGGATAATGCCTTACAGAGTTCTCTCCACATTCTAGAGGTAAATTGTGTTCCTCTATCTGTGCTAATTGATAGGGGTAAACCATGTAATTTTATGACATTATTGATGAGTAATGTAGCGGTTTCCATAGAAGTTGGAAGTTTGTGGTATGGGATGAAGTGAGCCATTTTAGAGAATAAATCAACAACCACCATGATTGTAGTATTGTTACTGGATTTTGGAAGTTCCACTATAAAGTCAGCAGCTATATGAGTCCAAGGTTTTTCAGGTATAGGTAGTGAAAGCAGATAACCTACTGGTTTGTGATTTTCAATCTTACAAGTTGTGCATATCTCACATGACTGAATGTATTTGAGTATATCAGTGGACATTTGTGGCCACCAATAGGATCTCTTAGTTAGCTCTATGGTCCTTTGTACCCCAGGGTGACCAGTTAAGGTGGAGTCATGCATTGCTTTGAGAATAGTCATTCTTAAAGATGGGGGAACATAGACCATATTATCTTTGTGAAACAACCCGTCAGTACCTTTTGTCAACAAGTGTTTAGGTAAAGTAGTGTCTGTTTGCTGATGTTCTTGGAGTAAAGAACCATCATTAAAGAGTATTCCTAGTGATTCACGAAAGCAGTGGTCTGGAATAATAGTTCCATAGGGTGTTTGTACAGTAGGTTTGTCAGGTAGTCTTGAAAGTATGTCAGCTTTTGTATTTTTTGATGCGGGTCTATAAGATATATTGTATGAGAACCTTGAGAAGAAAAGACTCCATCTGACTTGCCTAGAAGTCAATGTCCTATGGGTCTTGAGGTATTGAAGGTTTCTATGATCTGTGTAAATCTGTATGGGGTTGTCTGTACCCTCTAGCAGATGCCTCCAATGCTCTAAAGCTGCTTTCATAGCAAGCAGCTCCTTCTCAACGACGTGATAATTTAGTTCTGATGCTGATAAAACTCTAGAATAGAAAGCAATAGGGTGTACAGGTTCTTGAGGTGAGGGGCGTTGGGACAGAATGGCACCAATTGCGTAATGAGAGGCGTCAACCTCTAGAATATATTGGAGGTTTGGATTTGGAAAAGTTAATATCGGTGCTGTAGTAAAACATGTTTTCAGATACTGAAAAACGTTATTTGTGGTCTGTGTCCAAAGGAAAGGTGTGTGGCTCTTTGTTAATTCAGTTAAGGGTTTTGTTACGCTAGCGAAATTCCGTATGAATTTCCGGTAAAAATTGGAAAAACCAAGAAACCTCTGAACATCTTTCTTTGATTTTGGAGTTGGCCAATTAAGTATTGTTGAAACCTTGTCTGTTTCCATGGAAATACCCTGTGGTGTAATGTGGTATCCCAGGAAGGTAATATCGTGTGAATGAAAGATACACTTTTCTAGTTTGACATACAGGTGATGTGCCTGTAGCCTAGATAGTACAATTCTGACTAGCTTAGTGTGTTCTTCAATGTTAGATGAATATATTAAGATGTCATCTAGATAGATCACCAATGATCTGTCAAGTAAATCTCTGAAAATGTCGTTTATGTACCTTTAAAAAGTAGCAGGGGGGGGCGGAGCCTAGGCAAGCTTAATGGAGGACGCATATTCCTAGAGCTCCGGGATCACCTAGCACAATCAATGGAATAAAAGCACTCTAATCGATATTAAGTGACCCTCTACTCTAACCGGACTTATACAGAAGGGGTGTGGTACTGAATCGCTGGTCAAGCAACATTTTATTCAGGGGATGGAAGTGCTCTGACACATCCGTGTCGCAACGAGAAATGGCAGTCTTGTCAGGACATTGGAAATGTAGCCTTGGATAAGGTAAGCCCCTATCGGCACAGCTAAACAAACACATAGCGGCAACCACTACAGGGGTGACTAGCTTCTTAAGGCTGCTTTCAAAAGGCGAAGCTTGACAATTTTGGAGAATCGCCATTTTAAGGACAGTAACACGTGGCAGCTAAAACAGTCTCCAACACAGACTCAGAGTATGTGAAGTAGAGATAAGCACCACCGAATAGGAGTAATAACACATACAGTTAAGTACAGCTGCATATCTTATCATACGAAGTCTGACATGACATTGCACAACTTCTGACAAAGAGCCAGAGGCCCCGATTCATGCCGTGTAATGGCGATATAAGCAACGACTCAGGAGTTAAATCTCTATCACAGGGAACCCGACACGGAACATTTTGGCTCAGGGTAAATGGCCTGACTAACAAAATAAAGATGTAAAGGCTTAAAAAAAAGGGTCAAAAAAGTGATAATAGAAGCAGGATATACAAAACAATTTATATATGATACTACCACGTGGCAACTGAATCTCACAAACATGCTAAACTCAGTCACCTGAAGCACAGATGAAGGCAAAGCTTGAAAGAGTCTTAACCCATTACTAAAGCGCTACATTACATTGCTGAAGAAAGAGCAGTTTAAACTACACAGAGGACATAATAAGTTACTGTAAACGCCTCATCTCACTAAAATGTTATATTTGTAAAGTAAGAACAATATTTCAATAAAAGAGACGACTTAACCACTCTTGTTCTCTGGGAAACTTGTAAGTAATAGCAAGATAAGGGAATGTTAAAACGTATTATGTCTAAGTCAATAAACTGATAAACAACCATTCACACAAGTCAAGCACTTTCAGAGAAAATTCTGTACAATCCCATTCATCCAGTTAAAATCTACACCCCTTGCGCTGGGGCTATTTTTCCTTTTTTTTCGACCAGGCAGCAATCTACAAAATGTCAGTTAGAAGACAAAATAAAGCAGGTACGCTAAGCAAACCAGCAGTAGCTGACATCTTTTTTAAAAGCCAAAGAGGAGAAAAGCCTCTAGAGAAAAATGGAAATGTCACTGAGGATGATTTGGAAACAGACAATGAAGCTACTTCCATAGAATCTGTTGACACCCCTGTAACCTTAAAAGACATCAAGAATCTAGTCAGCAAACAAGATATTACCAACGTATTTGACAAGATGTGGGCAAAAATGGACGCACTCCAAAACACTGTCACAAACAGCCTCACTGAAATCAAACATGACATTACAGAACTGGGCACTAGGCTGGAATCCCTTGAAGAAAAAGAAGAGACAGTGGAGGAAGACATCTCGGCTATCAACCTACATCTAGATATCCAGCAGAAGGAAATGACAGAAATTAATGATAAACTTGAGGATTTGGAGAATAGGAGTCGGAGGTGCAACATTCGCATGAAGGGAATCCCAGAAACAATCATTACATCAGAACTTCGTAACTATCTGTTTCACCTATTTCAGAATATTACAGGCTCATCAGAAGAAGGGAAATTCCAGATTGAACGAGCTCACAGAGCCCTTAGAGCTAAACCCAAAGACTCTGAGCCCCCCAGAGATGTAATAGTTAAATTTCTCCGTTTTCAAGAAAAAGAAGAGGTCATGGCGGCATCTAGAAAGAATCCAACTTTCAAATATCAAGGAACAATCATCCAATTCTTCCAAGACCTTTGTATTAAGACCCTCCAGAAGAGATTTACCCTTCGTCCGCTGACTCAACTATTGAGAAAGAACCAGATTCAATACAGATGGGGATTCCCCTTTGCCCTATTCATACATTATGAAGGCAACACCATCTCCATAAGAGAGAAACAGGATATACCAGAGATTTGTCAACGTTTAAAATTAGACTGTCCAGAGATCCCAGACACTCCTCAGGACAATATCAAAAACCGTTCTCAGATCCCAGGAGGTTCAAACCAGCCGAATCGATGGACTAAAGTCTCCAAAAGGAAACAGAGGAGCTGAGAGACTCTTGGATTTCTGAAAATTGTTAAATGCCTTGGTGTGGTATTTATGCCTTTGCCTGCTCCTATGTGAAAATACTTTTTGTAGGACTTGAAACTTTTCTAGTTATAATCAGTCATCAGTTTAGATAACCTAACAAAAAGAGAATGGGGGTTGAAGCAATATTTATCTAGCTTAGATTAATTTATACACCCTCCATAATGTCTTCTAGTCCGGCCCATTAGATGAAACGTACAAACATCTTTAATTGGGTCACTTTAAATTTAAGTTTATACATTGCAGGATTGCTTCAGTTTATCTATAACTTTATAACGTGCTAGGATTTGCAGATAGTTAGAAAATTGCAAATTTATTTCTACTTTCATTTGTTGTTTTATGTTATTTACTGTTAGACCACTTGAGTTGTTTTAATGTTTGGTTTTGTTCTTTTTCTCAAATTCCGTCAAGCAAGAGTCGAGAAAGTTTCTCCATGCCGCAGAAGGCAGGAAGACAAGTTCAGACACCATACAATTTAATGACAGGTGATAAATCCAGGTACGAGGGGACGGGGTAGTGGAAAGTGATATATGGATCCTATGATACAGATAATTTCACATAACGTCAGGGGACTAAATACTAATGTTAAAAGAAAAATTGCACTCGCCCAATATAGTAGTATGAAGGCTAAAATTATTTTTCTACAAGAAACCCACTTTACACATAACCAAATCCCTAAGCACTGGAGTAGACATTACACGCAACACTTTCACTCCACAAACGACACAAAAAAAGGGGGGTTACAATTCTTTTGCACAACTCCCTCCCATTCACGAAAGAAGAAGTGATAAAGGACAAAGAGGGTAGATACCTCATTGTGAGAGGTTCCATCCAAGATACCCAGATAACACTTTGCAATATTTATGCGCCCAACGAGCAACAACACACTTTTTTTACTAAACTCTCACACCAATTAACACAGTGGTCTCAAACTCTGATGATTGTGGCGGGAGACTTTAATGTAAATCTAAAGATATTAAAAGAGACCAACTCCACCAAACTGACAAACAAACAATGTAGATTAAACTCTATTACTAAGACCATTAGAGATACACTAGAGTCACATAACGTGATCGACTCTTGGACATCCTTATACGGCCAAACTTCTGACCATACGTACTATTCACCTGCCCATAAAACTTACACTAAACTCGATTACATATTCATTAGTCAAATAATGCTACCCAACCTGGTCTCCTCATCTATTCACGCTGCAGTTTGGTCAGATCATTCAATCATCCAAACACAATTGAAAAGTCTTACTGACACTAACAGACAGAAATCATGGACATATGACACCACACTATTGAAACAACCAGACATTTTTAACAGAATTATTAAGAGCCTTAAAGAATATTGGAGTATTAACGTTACTCCGTCAATCAAACCAGTCATAACTTGGGCCGCACACAAACCATACATTAGAGGGTTACTAATTAAAGAGAAAAGTATATTCCTCAGAAAGACCAGACTGGTAATAGCTACGCTACAGAAAGAAATAGAAGACTTAGAAAAGAATCACAGACTGACACTGTCTGACCAGATTTTAACCACACTGACCAATAAAAGAAAGGAACTCAATAAAATATTAACCGACAACTCTATGAGAGCTATTAGCAAACTGAAAACGTACTATTTTCTACACGCAAACAAACCAGATAGATTTTTAGCTAATAAATTAAGAGAAAAAACTAAATCCTTCACAATCACACAGTTACAAAAATCAGATGGAGCCTTGACATCCCACCCACGAGAAATTGTAGAATGCTTTGCCCAATATTATGAGGCCCTATATGATGGAAAGAAGGTTTCACATTCACCACAGATAACACAATTGAGTCAAAATCTCCTCGAATTAGCAAAACTCCCAACATTAGACGAACAAGACGCAAAAACTCTAGATGCTGAAATCACATTAGCAGAAATAGCCTCCGCAATCAAAGAGCTTAAGATAGGTAAAGCAGCGGGCCCGGATGGGTTCTCTGGAGATTACTACAAATTGTTTAAAACAGAACTGTATTCACACCTCCACAAATTTTGTAATGATGCGCTAAATGGCACTCCAATCCCCTCAGAACTTCTTCAGGCGAAAATAATTGTGATCCCAAAACCAGGAAAAAACCCCAAAATAACCTCAAATTACAGACCAATCTCATTGATCAATCAGGACGTAAAGATTCTAACCAAAATCATGGCAAACAGACTTAAACACCTTTTGCCCTCATTAATCCATCCTGATCAGGTAGGCTTCATTAAAGAGCGTGAAGCACCAGATAATGTCCGACGCACAGTGGCCTTGATTGAGTACTTGAAAGAAACAAAAACGCCTTCTCTGCTCCTATCCTTGGACGCAGAGAAGGCGTTTGACAGGGTGGATTGGGTATATATGATAAGGATCTTAGAACAATTTGGTTTCGGTGATAAATTTATAGGCGCGGTTAAAAACATATACTCTAATCCAAGAGCTACAATCAGAGCGGCGGGATACCAATCTAGACCGATCCAAATTTTAAATGGTACGAGCCAGGGCTGCCCCCTCTCACCTCTTTTATTTGCGCTATGCGTGGAACCATTAGCAGCATGCATCCGGAATTCAAAGTGTATCCACGGTGTTCAACTAAATAAAGGGGAATTTAAATTATCACTATTTGCAGATGACATCCTGCTAACACTTTCTAAACCCTTGCTCTCTCTGCCCAATCTCTATAAGATTTTAGACGATTTCTCCCGGATTTCTGGCTTCAAAATAAATTCAGATAAGTGTGAGGCTCTCCCCATACTTCTACCAGCTCAAACACGTAAATTAATAGAAACTAATTTTGATTTTAAATGGGCCAAGCACTCTATTAGATATCTGGGAATATATATCACTGATACCATAGACACACTATATAAAGCTAACTACACACCGATCATTAAAAACATAAGATCTGACCTGAACAAATGGAAGAAAGGTTGCTTCTCGTGGGTGGGAAGACAAGTAGCAATAAAAATGAATGTTCTACCCCGCCTATTGTACCTGTTTAGGGCCCTTCCTATTAAAATTCCACTAAAAGACTTAGAGGACCTACAATCTGAGCTCCTCAGATTTATCCGAGGCCACAAAACAACCAGAATACCTGCTAACATATTAAAATTACATAAACAACTTGGAGGAATAGGGGTTCCCAATTTACGCGACTATTACCAAGCCGCTAGATTAGCGCAAAGTTCACTACTAGGGAAAGACTGTCGCAACTTAACATGGCCAAAAATTGAAGCAGAAATTGGAGGTTACAACAACCCAGGTGACATCCTGTGGACCCCCACAAATGCTAAACTTCAACCGCTATCCAAACTTAAAATCACAGACTACACTAAAACAATTTGGGGAACACTGACTAAATCACTGAGATTAATTCCAACACAGTCAACCATAATACCACTAGGTCTGTTACTCCCGTTGGAATTTCGAAAACAGCTGACAAAATGGGAAAACAAAGGTCTGTATAGGGTGGCAGACTTCTTAGACAAAGGGAAAATACTAACCTACATTCAATTAAAAGACAAAATTAGTCCCAATACACTGCAATGGTTCTTGTACCACCAAATATCCCACTCGATACATAAATATAAACAAAATTCTCCTCTGAATCCACACACCATCCTAGAGAAAATCATACTAACACCAGGCAGAAACAAAAAAATGATCTCAAACCTATACCTAGCTATCCAAAAAGTGAAAAACACTAAAAAACAAAAACTACACATCACCTGGGAACGGGATCTTAATATAACATACAATGAAGATGAATGGGAACAAATATTCTTCTCTCTGGGTAAAAGTCTAATAGGAGCTGACCTAGTTGAAAACGCAATAAAAACGGCTTACAGATGGTACCTCACACCATTAAAAACTTCGCATTACACCACACAAAACAGTAGAAAGTGTTACCGAGGCTGCTTAGAATTAGGTACTTATTTACATATGTGGTGGGAATGCCCGAAGATAAGACCCATTTGGGATAAACTATCACAGCTAATCAAAAATACACTAGATGACTCATTCACACTCTCAGCCGCCAAAGCCTTGCTTCACATTCCACTAGATTCTCTCAACTCAGCCACCAACAGATGGGTTAATATAATATGCACAGCTACTAGATTATGCATAGCTAGGAAGTGGAGGGAAGGGTCTCTGGAATGGAGTGAAATAATTGACAAAATAGAGAATATATACACTATCTCTGAGTCAGCAGCTTGGTTACAAGGTACCTCCGCAGGCTTTCAAAATGTCTGGATTCACTGGATAATGTATAAACATTTATAGTGGGAATTGTCTGAACTACTTCTTTAGAAGGTAGTTTTATATACTAAGAGAAACATGCTCGAACAGCTACCAAAACGATGACTCTGCATGACGGAAAAAGTTTATAGTTAAAAGTTAGACCTAGTTCATTGGTCTTCTGGGTGGGGAAAGGGGTGGGGGGAGTGGGGGGGTTAGTTCTTTATTTGTTAGTGAGATTAAATGACAAAACAAGGATTGTTGTTCTTAATAAAATTGGGAAAAGTATATCCTGCAGAGACAAATTGTATCACTGTAGTCAAATGTATAATATCACATCTTTTTGTATTGATACATATTGTGAAAGTGTTGCATTTTTTTTTTCTGTTGTGATCCCTCAATAACAATAAAAACTATTTCAACTAAAAAGTAGCAGGGGCGTTACAAAGCCCGAAGGGCATAACAGTGTATTCATACAACCCATACCTGGTTCTGAAGGCTGTTAGCCATTCATCACTTGATCTAATTCTTATCAGATTGTATGCACCCCTTAAGTCGAGCTTTGTAAAGATAGATGCACCCCTAAGGCGTTCAATTAACTCTGGTATTAAGGGAAGGGGGTAACGGTTCTTGATAGTCCTTTTATTTAATTCCCTGTAATCCACTATTGGGCGCAGGGAGTGATCTTTGTTTTTAACAAAAAAGATACCTGCTCCTGCTGGAGAGGTAGAAGGTCTTATAAAGCGTTTTTGTAAATTCTCATTGATGTATGTTTTTAAGTGTGATAACTCATTTTCAGATAGCGGAAATATGTGCCCATAGGGAATATCAGATCCAGGAATTAAATCAATTGGGCAATCATATGACCGATGTGGAGGCAAAGTTTCAGCCTCTTTTTTACTAAATACTTGTTCAAAATCTTTGTATTGTTGGGGTATAAGAACCTCTGTAACTGAAAGTATAGGTATATGTGGTATACAGGTAGACTTACAGTAAGGAGAGGTGAAATGTATGGTGTTAGATTCCCATAATATTGTAGGTTGGTGCAACCTAAGCCATTGTAACCCAAGAACCAAAGAGAAGATAGGTGATGTAAGTACATCAAACGTAATGTACTCGTGATGATTATTTTGTAATGTGACCAGTATAGGTACCGTCTGATGTGTAATAGGCCCTGACTCGAGTTGTTTACCATCAATAAGGCGCACCAGAACAGGTTTCTGTTTCTTTACAAGTGGTATTTTATTTGACAAGACAAGTGCTGAATCTATATAACAGGAGTATGCCCCAGAATCTATCACAGCTTCAGAGCAGAGGCGGCGGTGATCCCACTGTAAAGAGACGGGAATTAGACAGTTTGTTACCTGGGAATTGGTAAAATTCAAGGTATACACTGTATCACAAATTTTACCCTTTTTAGTCCGTTTAAGTACTGGGCAAGTGGATACATCATGTTCCTTTGAAGCACAGTATAGACATAAGTGGTGAAGTCTACGTCTGTTTTTCTCCTCGGGGGTCAAAGGTCCCTTGATGGCCCCTATATCCATTGGTTCGTCTGTCCCCTTTAGTTGTGAAGGAACTCTAGCTTCGTGGAATCTGATATTGGTGTCATGAGTAACCTTTTCCTGTTTTCTCTCTCTAATTCTGTGATCAATCTTGATACTTAATTGCATTAGACCTTCCAGATCTTCTGGTAAATCAAGTCTAGCAAATTCATCTTTCATATGTTCTGACAGCCCGAGTCTAAACTGACTTTTTAAGGAAACCTGGTTCCAGCCCGAATCTAGCTGCCAGATCTTAAACTCGGAAATATAATCCTCCACAGCTCTTTTATTTTGTTTTAGATTTCTTAGTTTGTGATCTGCAGTGCTTTGTTTGTGGGGGTCCTCATATAAGGTGGATAAGGAGCTAAGAAAGTTATCAAGAGAGTTTAATGTGGGGCTATTTTGTTCATAGAGTGAATCAGCCCATATACGGGGTTCACCCCTCAAGTATGATATCATTGTCAGAACTTTGATTTTGTCATTAGGAAAGGTTTTAGGTTTTAAAGTAAAAAATAAGGTGCAGGCATTAATAAACTGCCTGAAGTGCTTCCTATCGCCACTAAACTTATCTGGTGGACTGACAGGAGGTTCTGGTGTAGTATCAGTGTTAAGGGGTGCAGTAGTGAGCCCTTCCTTAATGATGTTCTTTAGGGTTTGGTTTTCTACCTGTAAGTCTCTCAGGCCTAAATTTAACTGATCCACTTTTTGGCCTAGAGTAACCACATAATTAGAGAGCTCCACAGGATTCATCACACCTATGTTTGTGTTTTAGGCTTGGTATTCCTGTAACAATCCAGACGTGCAGAGTGTTGTTATTACAGCAAGTATTACTCCTACTGAGTCTATAATAGATATGATAAGGAGATTTGAATACCCAGAACAATACAATATCTTATTAAATAAAGTTGTGGTTTGTAATCCCAAGCAGTGATACATAGGTGGAAACTGTTCCTATGTGAATATGCTCAGAATGTTAATGTAGTTATATGCTAGCTCAGTGTCAATGTCTGCATGACACTGGGCTAACAAATTAACATGGCGGCAGAATAACTTAATAAGCTGAGATGTCTCAGTTTGAAATATATACAGCATAACAAGATCTTATTTCATAGAGGATGGCAAAGTTTATAGAATACTGTAAAGTAGTACTGAGTTCGCTTACCAAGCGTAGAATAACAATTCTGAACAACCTGTAGAAGAGTGCGTTGTACGAGCTGTGTACGGTCCTGTATGAGAAGCAGAGAGCAGCCTGTTTGGAGTTTGCAGCATGGCGTTGCGGAAGGATCCGGAGCGGCCGTCTGTGACGTCACCCGCCTAACAGCTGATCCCGAAAGTCCGATGAAACAGCTACCGGAGGTTGAAGGATTCACTTGTTGATATGGTGCAGCAGGTAAAGCTGTCTCCAAGCTGGCACAGGTCAGAGGGAAAGTGTGGGTTCTCAGGAAGAGAGCAAGAAGTTAGGTTAGGAACAAAGTAGTCCGTAATAACGGAGAGGCTAGTATCTTCTGAACTGAACATTCAATACTAAGCAATGTTAGAATACAAGGGTGTGCCTTATAAAGGAAATGCTGAATGAAATAGAGGCTGAGAGAGTTAACCCATAACCTCCCTAAGGATGTTACATATATATATGTTATTTGAATCATTTCAAACACACATGAACTATTGGCACTATTTCTTTTTTCAAAATGTATCTAATTTTACCCATGCCATACATGGATTGTAAATGCCAATTTGTCTGCTTTCAGTAAATTTCAAAGTTAAACCATAGCACCTGTCTTACTTTGAAGTCACAAAGATTTAGGTGACAAATTCCAAATGGGCCCTTGAGCACATCCTCCACTCAAAACACAGACTATTTACTCTAAATAATCAAAGGGGTTTCCTGTAATTTCAGTACTATGCTTATCCAGCTATTTTAGATTTTATCCTCTCTCTCATCACCAAATGTCTTAGAGCCATAAAACTCTGCATATATAGTCAAATGAACAGGGTCACTGAGTTATAGTTCCTCTAGGAAAATGTTTGTGTGTTTGACACAGCAGGAGGGTGTGCTTCAAAGCTATGCTATCTTTCAATCATGATAAGCGTGCTTCCACCTAGCCAAAATCATCTTGTAGTGGGTTTTGAGTTAAATCCTGACATCAGAATTTCAATTCTACAGCACATCTGATAAAATAGACGGCCTCATATATACACACATCCTTTTCATATTATTTTCATTTATATATATATTAGTGTATATACACATATGTTATTGACCTGTACCCTGACAATAGGTAAAGTTCATGAGTACAAACGTAAGGTGAGTTTAAGAGAGATGGGCTAATGAACAGTGCAGGTGGAGAGGAAGAAGGAGTAATTGAATAATGTAGTTTGGTACAGAGAGAAGGAGGAATAAGAAAGTATTGAGCATTTTTACAAAAGTGGGAACCAGTTAAATACATAAGCCACAGTATTACAGTTGCAATTGCATAAGGAAACAATAAGGTATTTAAAACATAATATTACAAAAGTACTTGCCTTGTTTCTTGCCCCTTGCCCAATCCTTGTTCAATTCTTGTATAATTCTATTTTTAATGCCTCACTTATAAAATATTCATGTTAGAAATGTGAACATATGCTATTGTTACAATGTACACTGTCCATGCAATGCACCTCCCAAACTAGTGTGAAATATATGCAGGGAGGGCAGTCAGCTGAGTCCACTAAAGTTAGTTGATTGCTAATAAAAGACAATTGGAAAGGCCAATTGGAAAGTTAGATTCTGGTCTGGTCAGGTTGAGTTAAGTAAACAGACAATAACATTTGGAGGAGGTTAAAATTATGGCATAAGAAAGCTATACATTTTAGACTAATAGCAAATATTTATAATGATTGAACATCACATGGAAATTAACAAAACATTAGAAGTAAGTAATTGGATACAATTGTAGGACTAAATTAACAACCTAAAATCATTTGCTCTATATACATATACACATACCAAAAGAGAGTTGCAGGGGTGTAAAAAACACCAGAGTGCAGCGAATAGTGTGCTGATTGACAGGGATTCTATTCACATACAAAAAGAGAGTTGCAGGGGAGTAAAACACACCAGAGTGCAGTGAATAGTGTGCAGATTGACAGGGATTATATTCACATACCAAAAGAGAGTTACAGGAGAGTAAAAAAACACCAGAATGCAGTGAATAGTTGCAGATTGACAGGGTCTCTATTCACGTACCAAAAAAGAGTTACAGGAGAGGAAAAAACACCAGAATGCAGTGAATAGTTGCAGATTGACAGGGTCTCTATTCACGTACCAGAAGAGAGTTACAGGAGAGGAATAAAACATCAGAGAACAGTGAATAGTTGCAGATTGACAGGAACTTTATTCACGTACCAAAAGAGAGTTACAGGAGAGGAAAAAACACCAGAATGCAGTGAATAGTTGCAGATTGACAGGGTCTCTATTCACGTACAAGAAGAGAATTACAGGAGAGTAAAAAACCACCAGAGTGCAGTGAAAAGTGTGCAGTTTAACAGGAATTCTATTCACGTACCAGAAGAGAGTTACAGGAGAGTAAAAAACACCAGAGTGCAATGAATAGTTTGCAGATTGACAGGGTCTCTATTCATGTACCAGAAGAGAGTTACAGGAGAGTAAAAAAACACCAGAATGCAGTGAATAGTGTGCAGATTAACAGGAATTCTATTTACGTACCAGAAGAGAGTTACAGGAGAGGAAAAAAAACACCAGAAAGCAGTGAATAGTTGCAAATTGACAGGGTGTCTATTCACGTACCAGAAGAGAGTTACAGGAGAGTAAAAAACACCAGAGTGCAGTGAATAGTTTGTAGATTGACAGGGTCTCTATTCACGTACCAAAAGAGAGTTGCAAGAGAGGAAAAGACACCAGAGTGCAGTGAATAGTGTGCAGATTAACAGGAATTCTATTCACGTACCAGAAGAGAGTTACAGGAGAGGAAAAAAACACTAGAGAGCAATGAATAGTTGCAGATTGACAGGGTCTCTATTCACGTACCAGAAGAGAGTTACAGGAGAGGAAAAAACACCAGAGTGCAGTGAATAGTGTGCAGATTGACAGGGATTCTATTCACGTACCAAAAGAGAGTTGCAGGAGAGGAAAAAACACCAGAGTGCAGTGAATAGTGTGCAGATTAACAGGAATTCTATTCATGTACCAAAAGAGAGTTGTAGGAGAGGGAAAAAACACCAGAGTGCAGTGAATAGTGTGCAGATTGACAGGGATTTTATTCACTCACTGCTACATATTGCAAGCCAAAAGCTCATTTGAGCCTTGACTCTCTGAGTCTAAGTGGCTCTTTGATTAAAAATGGCGGAGTTATTCACTTGAGTACATCTACATCCACACCGCTTCTAATGCTACTTCATCTCATTTCTCTACAGGTAATGTCTTCCTGCCTCTTTATCCCTGGCTACTGTTAAAGGTCCCTTTAAATCCTGCTAGAATCTCTGGTAATGTCTTCCTGCCTCTGTCTCCCTGACTGCTGTTAAATGTCCCTTTAAATCCTGCTAGAATCTCTGGTAATGTATTCCTGCCTCTGTCTCCCTGGCTGCTGTTAAATGTCCCTTTAATTCCTGCTAGAATCTCTGGTAATATCGTCCTGCCTCTGTCTCCCTGGCTGCTGTTTTAAATGCCCCTTTAATTCCTGCTAGAATCTCAGGTAATGTCTTCCTGCCTCTGCTTTCCTGGCTGCTGTTAAATGTCCCTTTAATTCCTGCTAGAATCTCTGGTAATGTCTTCATACCTCTGTCTCCCTGGCTGCTGTTAAATGTCCCTTTAATTCCTGCTAGAATCTCTGTTAACAATTTACTCTGTCTCCATCTTGTCTACCTGTAATCATCTTATCACATATAATTTGTATCACTTTAATGCATCCTGCCACTCCCCACCCCACCCCCCTTTAATTGCAAGTGTGTAACTCCAGGCTAGCCGAAATGCTTTTAATCAGCTGCACAGAATAATTCCATTACACTCAATGCTACATATTGCAAGCCAAAAGCTCATTTGAGTCTTGGCTCTCTGAGTCCAAGTGGCTCTTTGATTAAAAGTGGTGGAGTTACTCACTGGAGGTGGAAACTGCAGACCAACTAACAGGTAAACTTAATAACTATACACATACACAATGCTCTCTGTGTCTTTTCTACTCTCTCTGTCTGCTCTTCTCCTAAAAATCACTGCATGTCCCTATAACAACAATCCCCACACTATCCACATCTCACACTCCCTTCTCTCATCCCCTATGCTGTCCTCTCATGAACTAATCTGTTTCCTTAAAAACACTTCCCCCTCTAACTCTCCTGTGTTTAGTCATACGCGCTCCTACAAATCTCACTCTCACCTTCTGTCACTTTCACTGCTACTACTGCTTGCTGCTGGTGATGTTTCTCCTAACCCTGGCACTGCAGCAATCACCAAACTTTTACAGTCTCGCTCCATCTCCCACTGAAAAAAATCTAGGTCACGCAATACCAACAATCTCATCTCCATTAACACACAGCGCCTATCCCCTCTCTTTTCTTGTGCCCTCTGAAATGCTCACTCCATCTGTAGCAAACTTACAATTGTTCACAACCTGTTGTTTCCAACGCTTTGAACCTTTTAGCAATTACTGAAACCTGGCTTTCTTCCTCTGACACTGCTTCCATTGCTGCTCTCACTCATGGTGGTCTTCACTTTAGCCACACACCTAGGCCAGGTGAGAGACATGGTGAAGGTGTTGGCATCTTACTCTCCCCCTCCTGCTCCTATCAGTACCTATCTCCATTTCCATCTCTCTCCTTTTCTTCCTTTGAAGTCCACTACATTCACCTTTTCTCCCCCCTCTGTGGTGACATTTTTATCACAGGGATATTGGAATATAGCTCACAGATTTTATAACTGGCAATTCACATAGCTGGTTTATTCAAGTAGTTCTTTTGTCTAGTGTCTGTCTAGAAAGAAACACCCAATGGTCTTCTTGAGTGACATTTGATAAGCCACTCCCTTTTGAATTGGGTTATAAAATACTGTAACACCAGAGCCTCTGTCTCTCTTTTGTATCCTGGGCATGCTGTAAAGATGGCTGAAACTCTCAAGAAATATGGCTAAGTACATTCCTATGATTATTTTAGCAGTATTGAACAAATTGGGGTTAGTGTGTAGTAAAGTTGCCCTGTATCTTAAAATGTGGACTGTATCTGTAAAATAGATTTATATATATATATATATATATATATATATATATATATATATATATATATATATATATATACCTGTAAACATTTATCTTATTATTAACATATATTGATTCCTAAATAAACTGTTTGACAAATAATGGAGGGCCTCTCAGAGTTTATTTCACAATTTATCTGTGTTGGTTTTAGTGGTACCACCATAGATATTTAGTATATTATATTTAATAGAAAGTAAAGATATTTTAAATTAATAACCACATTTTGGCGGCCATGAAGTTGTAGACAAATCCATATGCCATTTAGTTTTGCAGGAATCAAGTGAATGTTGATTTATTTTAAATTTAACTGCAGTAAATGTAGATTTGGTGTTTTATAGCAAAGTTTTTGTATGTAGTACTTTATTTAAAAAGCGCAAATAGTGGTTGGTTTCAAAGGCCTGTTGTATGTTTCTCAAGAAAAGCATGGCTTTAAAAAACCTGTATTTCTGGTCTGTATAAATTTGCATTTCCATAGGGGAAGCACATAATGGTTGGTTTCAGCAGGCGTGTTTTGTAGCCTGCTAAATCTTAAATAACCCCCACAGTGTTATCTATATGGCCCATGTGTATTTTCTGTCTCTTTGTGTTGAAAAGAGATTTTTTTTAAAAAGCATGTGATAAGAGGCAACCCTAAAAGGCTTAGAAATTATCATATGAGCCTACCTATGTTTGGCTTCAACTTAGAATACCAAGAGAAAAAAGCAAGTTTGATGATGGAAGTTAATTGGGAAATTGATTATACTAGACTTTCCCTTTAACTCTTGTATTTTTCTTGTTTTTGGAAACTGGATACTTTTATTGTTGAGGCAGTTTTCTATCAGTTTTCTAATGAATTTTAGAGACATGTGTTGTGTTGGTCCCATCTAAATGTTTTTACAAACAAAAGCTTTACAGTACTATGTAATAGCTGCCACAGTAAGGTTAAAGTGATTGAATATAATGTCCATTTTTATAAAGATTGTAATATTCTTGCACATTTTTTATTTATTTTTTTATTTTTTTATTTATTTATTTCTTTTTACAAAGGATTCATTTCTGTGAATGTGTTACACCCAGAGCTGTAGCTTGCCCTATACATAAATTTAATTCTGAATTGTATGGGAAATTGTGTAGAATTTAAAGTTAAGAAATTACAGTTTAATTTTGGGAATATGCTAAGCCATAAGCAGTTTAAAGCATATTTTGTTTTTCCCTCCTTCTTCTTCCATTTCTTTGTTCAGATTTTTAATTAAGTTTGTATGGAATACAAAAGGTGTAACCTTTGTTTTGGTCAACAAAGTTTAAAATTTGCATTTCCTGTGTTTGGAGCAGATCCTGGAACCAAAACTATAGTTGAAATTAGCATTTAGAAGTTCTATAGAATCTTCCTGTACTTAAAATATTTTTATAATTTTTCCTCAATTTGGGAAAATATCAGTAAAAAGGATTCCTTGCTTTGCTTTGTTCATTTATTTTATTTAGGTTAGTATTTTTGATGGTTCACACCTTTTAAAAGAGAACAATATTTAATTTTTTAATTTTGTTCTGCTTAATTTCTGTTTAGTCTGGTGTTTCATTGCCCTATAGAGATTATAATTCCTTGCATTTGAGGCAGTTAAAATAGTCTGGCAAACTATGCTGTGATAGACACACTATTCTAAGTCTGTTCCCCAGATTTAAAATAAAGAATAATGAGCAGTGGTTAGAAAAACTAAATTTAACTATATTACCACCTCTGCTGGAATGCTGACCTGCTTATAAACAGATCTAATTACTACCCCTTCTACATGGCTTAACTGCTATGTCCTTTGTTGTGTAAAATTAGCATCTCAATGGTATCTTGTACATCCTGTGTTAACATTAAAAAAAAAAAAAAAATACTATGCTGTGAGAGACACACTATTCTAGTATATATATATATATATATATATATATATATATATATATATATATATATATATATATATATATTTTTTTTTTTATTATTTTAGTTCTAACGGCTATCTGTTAAAAATGTCTGGGAAAAAATATATTTCACAGGAAATCTGTGATTACTTTAACAATTACATTCATAAATATAATGGTCCATTCCTCATCCCAGAAGCTAAAAACAACAAATGTGAAAGTGTTTTAGATATACTAACACAGGTATTAACTCTTAAAAAGATGAATAATAATAAAAGAAAATGTATGATAGCGCAGGCAGTGATTTCAACTATAAAGAGATTAACGGACATATTGGAGAACTTACAGAGCAAAATAAAGACCTTAAATTAAAGTTAGATAACACACAGACTGACAGAGATTGTATTAAGCTTTCTGCTTTAACTAACACCATACAGATCAGTAAATTACAACGTAAATTAAAATTAACAGAACACATCAGTAACAAATACTCAAACAAAATTACTGAGTTACAGATGAAAATTGAACAAAAAGAAAAAATAATTAGTGATATTTCTGGGAACAATGCAGATAGTGATAACTTACTGCCACAAAGGAAAGAGCCAAAACAATTAGTAAAACAAGATAAAATGCAAATGGGCCCCACTAAAAACCCAAGTTCTGTTCCAATTGCCCCTGTCATAATTTCTGAGAATTTTAATAACCTGAAAGTTCCTACAGGTTTTTCAAATCAGACTAGGCCAATGACTGTAGCAGATAAAGACATTTTTAAGAAATGGTGGGGCACAATCCCCACAAACAGCTTTAATAACTTTTCACATTGGTTTCACAAGGGAACTGAAAAAGCCATAAAATTAGGTATGAGCATGCCGGAATGGACCGAATTGCTTCAAGATGCCATGGGCCCCTATGCCAACAGGTTATTAGGATTTAATTCAAGTATATGTGATCAGGCTGGCAGGATAGCTAAAACATTTTTCAATTTTACTAGTCTAGAGAAAGAGATTAGTGAAATTACCATGAGACCACTAGATGGGCCATTTGAAGTAGCAAAAAGAGTTTTATTTTCATGTGTGCTGTGCCAGCCACAGACCCAAATGGTCTGGGGGTCACCAGCTCACATACAAAGGGTACTTGAAGCTCTCCCCAGAAAATGTCAGGAGTTTTTAAAGCTGTATGATCCAGACTCCACAAACCTACATATGGTGCTCACTAGAGCTGAGAAGTGGTGGAATTATCACCCATACACCATTAAGGCAAATTCTGCAGTGAAGCAGTCAATGGAGAATAATCTGAATATTCACAGGCAGGAATCAGAGAGGGGTAATAGAAGGAATGTTTGTGGATATCAGAATAGTAGAGCATCAAATACAGAAAACTGGAGAGACAGGAATTTAAATGGCGATATTAACAGAGGAGAAAATTGGAGGCTGAGGTCAAATGAGATAAACAATAAGGCCAACTTAAGTTATTGGGAACTCAAACAAAAAAACAGGAGAATGAGAGATCAAATTGGGTTTCTAAAGAAGCAACTGACAGAGCTGGAGGGCTCAAATTAAATCATTCATTTTTTTTTATAAGCATATTTGTTTGCAGTACATTTGTATCGTGTAATGTGTACTTTAGTTTTAAGTTCAATTAATAATTTTAAGTGTTTTTCATTATTAAGTTTTAAATGCCAATATTAGGAGTGTATAGTTAATTGATGCATTCTCTTTCTAAAAAAAACAATAACAGATACCTCCATTGTGATTAGTTTTGGGAGGCCACATGCAATACCATTTCTATGTAAACTGTCTGAAGTCTTATCTTGCAGGAAGAAAACCAATGAAGATAGAAGGCTTCTCACCTTTCCTTCCAGTTTTTCCCCAATAACATATATTATAGATTGTTGTTTTTCAGATGTCTTCAGGACTGATTTTACCATGAAGCTATGATGGTGGCATTGGGCAAATTAAATAAGTATAATGTATCACAATGGAGATGTAAAATGGTGCATTAGGCCAAAATAATTATATATATATAGCATAAAGGGGTAAATAATCATATAAATCAAGCAACATAAGTTAAGTAAGGGTGCGAGTGGGATGATGCAATAACAGAGGCACTTTCCAACTTGAAGTTAATAACTGTGAATGTGGTTTCTACTGCAGATGGAGTGTTGTAGTGTGAAGTAAATATATGCCTGGTTTTAATCTTTTTTTCATTCCTTTAAGGGTCTTGGAAAAAACAAAGTGGTTCAAAGAGAGAGATTTGGTAAAGCAAAATCAAGGACCAGATGCCAAAAGCAAGGACCAGATGCCAAAAGATGACAACAAAGAACTTCAGTGAACCATTACAACTTTTGTTTTACAGGCACAATTCACACTTTATTAATAAAGATTTTACTACACACATACCCATCTAGTGTACCCACACTCACACACTCATACATGAACTTTTTCCAATATTTAAGACCATTGTATAAATGTTGCTAATGGGGTTTAGCATAGGATTTTGTGTTTCTATGTATAATTTTAAATTATTTTTTCTAATGAATTGTATAAAGTTAGATTAGGAATTGACAGTCCTAGGAAAGTACAGAAGAGCTCATATCGCCGAGGGAATTATTCCGAAGGGATGGTGGGAGAATTTCTCCTGTAAGGTTTTCGCTCCCACTGTGTTCTTCTGTACTAGTGGGGATAACTAGAAAACGGGGCAACATAGGAGAAGAAAAAGTGAGGGAATGTGGTGACATTTTTATCACAGGGATATTGGAATATAGCTCACAGATTTTATAACTGGCAATTCACATAGCTGGTTTATTCAAGTAGTTCTTTTGTCTAGTGTCTGTCTAGAAAGACACACCCAATGGTCTTTTTGAGTGACATTTGATAAGCCACTCCCTTTTGAATTGGGTTATAAAATTCTGTAACACCAGAGCCTCTGTCTCTCTTTTGTATCCTGGGCATGCTGTAAAGATGGCTGAAACTCTCAAGAAATATGGCTAAGTACATTCCTATGATTATTTTAGCAGTATTGAACAAATTGGGGTTAGTGTGTAGTAAAGTTGCCCTGTATCTTAAAATGTGGACTGTATCTGTAAAATAGATTTATATATATATATATATACCTGTAAATATTTATCTTATTATTAACATATATTGGTTCCTAAATAAACTGTTTGACAAATAATGGAGGGCCTCTCAGAGTTTATTTCACAATTTATCTGTGTTGGTTTTAGTGGTACCACCATAGAGATTTAGTATATTATATTTAGTAGAAAGTAGAGATATTTTAAATTAATAACCACACCCTCTCTCTCAGAGTGGCAGTTATCTATCCCCCCCCCCCCTCGACCAACCTCCCAATTCCTTTACAACTTTGCTGCCTGGCTTCCTCACTTTCTCTCTACAAATACACCTACCCTAATTCTGGGGGACTTCAACATCATATTGACAACCCTTCTGCCCCTGCTGCCTCTAAACTTCTCTCACTCACTAACTCCTTCGGCCTCTCACAATCCACCCTATTCCCTACCCACCGTAATGGACACTTGATTAATCTGGTATTCTCCTATCTCTGCTCTCTCTCTGACGTAGCCTGTCACCTATTTCCCATCTCAGACCACCATCTTCTCACCTTTAATCCTAATATAGATGCTAAACCTTCTTTCCCCTCTTGCCCCCACACCAGTAGCAATCTGCACACTGTGGACCCTCCCCAACTCTCCAATCTTATTCAAATACGCCTCCCCCACACTTCCACAATATCCTGCCCTGACCTTGCAATAACCCACTATAACAATACTTTCTCTGCTGCACTTGACACTCTCGCTCTGCCCCAAATTCACAAAGCCCCACGTCGTCAGCTCTAGCCCTGCACTCCCAACAAACATGCCACCTACAAAAAAGATCCCGCACTGCTGAACGTGCCTGGAGGAAATCCCACTCTGAACCTGATTTTATGCACTATAAGCTCATTCTTTACTCTTACACCTCTGCCCTTCGCTTAGCTAAGCCAATCTGCTTCTCTTCTCTTATATCCACTCACTCTTCAAACCCTAAAAGACTCTTCTCCATTTTCAACTCTCTCCTCTACCCACCTGCACCACCACCCTCATCTGCATTCAGTGGTCAAGACCTTGCTGACTATTTTTTCAATAAAACACTTGCAATCAGAGGAAACATCCCAACACAAACCTGCAATCTCCCAACTCCGCTCCCAGTCACCCCCTCTGCCACTCTCTGCACCCTCCTCCCAACCACTGAGAGTGAAGTGGCTTCCCTTTTGTCTTCCTCACACCTCACTACCTGCCCACTTGACCCTATTCATTCATATCTAATTCATCCTCTGTCTCCCACCCTCACTCTGGCTCTTACTCACATATTCAATCTATCCCTTTCTACCGGCTCATTCCCTGCCTCCTTCAAGCATGCAAAGGTCACCCTCATCCTCAAAAAATCCTCCCTTAACCCTAACTCCCCTGCAAACTACCACCTCATATCACTGCTCCTACTAGCTTCAAAATTAGTTGAAAAACTAGTTTTCAATCACCTAACACATTCAGCGGAACTGCCTGGCCTGAACCCCAAGGTACCCCCCTGCACAGCTGCCAAGGAACCCCCCACAGCCACAGTGACTCAAATCTATCCTTCATTCCTCACATCCAATTTCTCTCTTCATCCTGCCGCAACCACCTACGCAATATCTCCAAAATGTGTCTGTTTCTGAGTGCTAAAACTACTAAACAGCTAATCCACTCCCTGGTAATTTCCTGACTTGAATACTGTAACAGCTTACTAACTGGCCTCCCTCTCTCCCCTCCAATCCATCCTAAATGCATCTGCCAGGCTAATCCACCTCTCTTGACACTCTGTTTTTGCTGCACCTCTCTGTGAGTCCCTTCACTGACTCCCCATTAACAACAGAGTTAAATTCAAAATTCTCACCCTGATCTACAAAGCCCTCACCAATGCTGCCCCACCCTACCTGTCCTCACTCATCAACAAATATACTCCTGTCTGCCCCTAAGATCCAACAATGACCTGCTTCTTGCATCCTCTACCATCACCTCCTCTCATGCTAGACTACAGGACTTCTCTTGTGCGGCACCAACCCTCTGGAACGCACTTCCTCGTGCTGTCAGACTTGCCCCTAACCTCTCCTCCTTTAAATGTCCCCTAAAGACCTTTTTGTTCAGGGAAGCTTATCACCTGACTTATTAACAAACTAACTTCACTTAACTAACAGCTGTCCTCTATCTCCTCACTAATATCATTCTCACCTTTGCAGTCCCCACCTCCTGTTTCCCATCCTCCTACCCCTCTAGATTTTAAGTTCCCATGGGAATAGGGCCCTCAATTCCCCCTGTATTTGTCTGTAAAATTTTGTCTTATCGTATTGTTTCTCCACTGTACTGTTATCCCTGTACCGATGGGCAGCGCTGCGGAATCTATTGGCGCTTTATAAATAAAGAATAATAATAATAATAATAATGTACCAAAAGAGAGTTGCAGGAGAGGAAAAAACACCAGAGTGCAGTGAATAGTTTGCAGATTGACAGGGATTCTATTCACGTACCAGAAGAGAGTTACAGGAGAGGAAAAAACGCCAGTTTAATAATTATATTAGTTTAATTGTTAGTTTAGACTTAGTTTTTTTTAATTTGACAGGTAAATTTTAATTTAATTAAAGCTAGGAAAATTGTAATTTTAATATAAAGTTAGGGGGTTGTTAGGTTTAGGGGTAAATAGTTTAATTTAGTTTATTTCGATGTGGGGGGCTTTTGGTTTAGGGGGTTAATAGTTTAGTATTTTTCGTGGTGGGGGGCTTGTTGTTTAGGGGTTAATAGGTTTAGTATAGTAGTGGCGGTGTAGGGTTTAATAACTTTAGTATAGTGGGGCGATGTAGGCTGACAGCAGATTAGGGGTTAATAATATTTAAATAGTATTTGCGATGCGGGAGGGTGGCGGTTTATGGGTTAATAACTTTAGTATAGTAATGAGGATGTCAGGGAGCAGCGGAATATGGGTTAATATTTTTTTAAAGTGGCATCGATATCGGGAGTGGCAGATTAGGGGTTAAAAAATGTAATATAGTGTTTGCGATGGAGAACCTCAGTTTAGGGGTTAATAGGTAGTTTATGGGTGTTAGTGTACTTTGTAGCAGTTTAGTTATGAGTTTTATGTTCCAGCTTTATAGCTTAAACTCATAACTACTGACTTTAGATGGCATTACGGATCTTGTCGGTATGGGCTGGAACGCAAGATTTTTAGCCAGAATGCAAAACTCGTAATACCAGCGCAATGGGAATCCCATTAAAAAACGTCATTTTTAGGAGTGTGGTACTGACGTTGCATTAGAGGCTAAAAGGCTTGCGGTACAGTTATACCGACAAGACTTGTAAGGGCTGCGTCAGGGAAAATGATGCGTTATGGGCCAGAATGCTGCTATTTGACTCATAACGCACAACTCGTAATCTAGGTGAATGTTATTTTTACAACTTGTTCTGTACAGTATTTACTTATTATCCTAAACTAAGAGCTAGATCACATGTGAAGCACAAATTAGCGCTGCCTGCTAGAATTTGGCTTCTTGCGTGCATAGGGAAGGGCATATATTACAAGTTGAAAGTAAAAAGTTTAAACACAAATGCTAACCTGATGTGAACAAAAAGTCAAACTTCAAATATCACGAACGTGTTAACCTGTTCTCCGTAAACTATAATAGAGCGTAAAAAGTGGAAAAAATAACACCCTTGCTTGCCCATAAACCTGATCACATTTACTTAAGTATACTAAACCAACAACAAGAATTATAATTCACATTCCAATGTTCTAGCATAGCAGAATAGGTTCTATTTATTCTTAAATACATATTTCTAAATATATATGTGATGTTTTTTTTTTTATTTTCTCTCTCTCTCTCTCTCTCTCTCTCTCTCCTCTCTCTCTCTTTCTCTCTCTTTCTCTCTCTCTCTCTCTCTCTCTCTCTCTCTCTCCTCTCTCTCTCTCTCTCTCTCTCTCTCTATATATATATATATATATATATATATATATATATATATATATATATATATATATATATATATATAAGAAAACGGAAGTAGAATGTCACAGTACAGAGAAAACTCTGGACTGTGGCAAGCAGCACTAAAGATTCTGCGCTTTAAAGTTAAAATGAATCAGATCTTATATTAATGGCTGCTGCTACAAAACAATAGGGATATAATAAAAACAAAAAATGTTATAAAAGATCACCTAAATTAGAAATACAAAAGAAAGAAGCATAGTAGCGCCAAAAATAGCCTAGACTAATGAAACAGAAACAAACAAAACGTCAATTATGTGGGTATAAATGAGATAATCTTCATAAAGGCAAATCTGGTAGGTATTCTACACACTAGAAAGTACCTCAATCTAATGAGGTAAGTTGCCGCATCTGTGCGGGAGAGACCTCAGGTGAAATAACTCAGATTTAGTGACGGATGCATCTCCTCTTAGAGTATGGGGAATCCAGCCTCTCAAAAGGTTTGGGGTATGATCCCTCATTTAATCGATGTCGATCATGCAGAAAGGCATAAAAGTAGGCAGAAATCGTGTAATACTGTTATTTTAATAAAAAACAAACAGACATCCGTTTAAAATGCACTCCCATATTATGACCCCAAACAATATGAGAAATGTTACACATAGGAAATATGCACACTGTCCTCAGCTAGTTCAGTTAATGTCCAGACGGACCTGTCCAGATCCTAAGTGCACACAGTCACTGCCGAGTGAAGGCACAACACCTGACACATAGCAGTGTTGATGATTCTAAGAATGTAACGCCTACATTTAGAGTTTTGTCGGTAACGACCCGCTAACGCTGGCTTTTTTCTGGCCGCACCTTTTAAATAAATCTGGTATTGAGAGTTCACAGAATGGCTGCGTTAGGCTCCAAAAAAGGAGCGTAGAGCATATTTAACGCAACTTCAACTCTCGATACCAGCGGTGCTTACGGACGCGGCCAGCTTCAAAAACGTGCTCGTGCACGATTCCCCCATAGGAAACAATGGGGCTGTTTGAGCTGAAAAAAAACCTAACACCTGCAAAAAAGCCGCGTTCAGCTCCTGCTCCTAACGCAGCCCCATTGTTTGCTATGGGGAAACACTTCCTACATCTGCACCTAACACTCTAACATGTACCCCGAGTCTAAACACCCCTAACCTTACACTTATTAACCCCTATTCTGCCGCCCCCGCTATCGATGACCCCTGCATATTTTTATTAACCCCTAATCTGCCGCTCCGTAAACGCCGCTACTTACATTATCCCCATGTACCCCTAATCTGCTGCCCCTAACACCGCCGACCCCTATATTATATTTATTAACCCCTAATCTGCCCCCCACAACGTCGCCTCCACCTGCCTACACTTATTAACCCCTAATCTGCCGAGTGGACCGCACCACTATTATAATAAAGTTATTAACCCCTAATCCGCCTCACTCCCACCTCAATAACCCTATAATAAATAGTATTAACCCCTAATCTGCCCTCCCTAACATCGCCGACACCTAACTTAAATTATTAACCCCTAATCTGCCGACTGGAGCTCACCGCTATTCTAATAAATGTATTAACCCCTAAAGCTAAGTCTAACCCTAACACTAACACCCCCCTAAATTAAATATAATTTAAATCTAACGAAATAAATTAACTCTTATTAAATAAATTATTCCTATTTAAAGCTAAATACTTACCTGTAAAATAAATCCTAATATAGCTACAATATAAATTATAATTATATTATAGCTATTTTAGGATTTATATTTATTTTACAGGTACCTTTGTATTTATTTTAACCATGTACAATAGCTATTAAATAGTTAAGAACTATTTAATAGCTAAAATAGTTAAAATAATTACAAAATTACCTGTAAAATAAATCCTAACCTAAGTTACAATTAAACCTAACACTACACTATCAATAAATAAATTAAATAAAATACCTACAATTACCTACAATTAAACCTAACACTACACTATCAATAAATGAATTAAATACAATACCTACAAAAAACTACAATTAAATAAACTAACTAAAGTACAAAAAATAAAAAAGAACTAAGTTACAAAAAATAAAAAAATATTTACAAACATTAGAAAAATATTACAACAATTTTAAACTAATTACACCTACTCTAAGCCCCCTAATAAAATAACAAAGCCCCCCAAAATAAAAAAATTCCCTACCCTATTCTAAATTAAAAAAGTTCAAAGCTCTTTTACCTTACCAGCCCTGAACAGGGCCCTTTGCGGGGCATGCCCCAAATAATTCAGCTCTTTTGCCTGTAAAAAAACACATACAATACCCCCCCAACATTACAACCCACCACCCACATACCCCTAATCTAACCCAAAACCCCCTTAAATAAACCTAACACTAAGCCCCTGAAGATCTTCCTACCTTATCTTCACCATACCAGGTTCACCGATCGGTCCTCGGAAGTGTTTATCCAAGCCCAAGCGGGGGGGCTGAAGAGTGACGTCCATCCTCGGGCTGAAGTCTGGATCCAAGCGGCGGCTGAAGAAATCCATCATCGGGCCGAAGTCGGAAGTCCATCATCGGGATGAAGTCTTCTATCAAGCCGCATCTTCAATCTTCTTTCTTCTGGAGTGGAGCGGAGCCATCTTCTTCCAAGCCGACGCGGAACATCCTCTTCAACCGACGCCTACTAGCCGAATGACGGTTCCTTTAAATGACGTCATCCAAGATGGCGTCCCTTGAATTCCGATTGGCTGATAGGATTCTATCAGCCAATCGGAATTAAGGTAGGAATATTCTGATTGGCTGATGGAATCAGCCAATCAGAATCAAGTTCAATCAGCCAATAGAATGCGAGCTGTTCCGATCAAGGTCAAATCTTGAAAATATTGCGTAAATGGTTACTGCAGTATGTAGAAAGCGATTGGATATGTGGGACAAAGGATAGATTTGAGTCAAGTGTAACTCTGAGGCAGCGGACTTGGGGCAATGGGAAAATGGTGATGCCGTCAACAGGGATAGAGAAGTCACAAGTCGGCATAGAGCTTGAGGGGGGATAAGAAGGAGATCAGTTTTGGACATGTTAATCTTTAGGTGGTGAGAGGCCATCCAGGAAGAAATACCAGATAAGCAGTTGCTGACATGAGAAAGGACAGAGGGAGAGAGAGCAGGGGTGGAGAGGTAGATCTGGGTGTCATCAGTATAGAGGTGATATTTGAAGCCATATATAGGTTGGCATAGCTGGGGGCAAATTTTGTCCCGATTGCAGTGCCACCTATTTGTAGATAGAATTCTTCATTAAATATATAGTAATTTTTTCCCAATATAAATTTAATGGATTCCAAAATGAAATCCTTTTTTTAAATCTTGAAGGTTGCTAATCTTATTTAACTAGTATTTAATTGCATCTACACCATTTCCATGAGGTATATTGGTGTATGGCACACTCATGTCTTGGGTCACCCATATATAGTTCTCTTTCCATTTAATAGTAAGTAAGTTTGAGAGTTTCTG
This sequence comes from Bombina bombina, assembly GCF_027579735.1. Taxonomy (NCBI): domain Eukaryota; kingdom Metazoa; phylum Chordata; class Amphibia; order Anura; family Bombinatoridae; genus Bombina; species Bombina bombina. Next base: position 26,028,615 of record NC_069502.1, read on the forward strand.
GATCACATCTGGTGTGTCCCTACTGTATGTTTTTAACTTGGGTACTAAAGGCTGTAGAAATTAGTCTATATACTCAGAGAGTTTTGACGTAAGAGACCCTATTCCCAATATGATCGGTCTGCCCTGGGGATTAATTAGATCCTTTTGGAGAGATGGTAAAAAGAGCCTACCTTTGGAGTGTTTTGACAGAGGAAATCAAATTCATTATTATTTAGGATTCCATGGAGTTTTGCTAAATCCAAAAGATCCCTATACTCTTTTAGAAAGATCTGAGTTAGGTCTTGTTAAAGTTTATGATAAGTGATATTGTCCCCTAACATTCTTTCTACTCCTTTCATATAATCATCCCTGTTCTGGATAATAATGCCACCTCCATTATCCGCTTCCCTGATGATAGTATCCTGGTCCTCTTTTAATCCGCTTAGTACCTTTTTCTCTTTAATACTTAGATTATCTTTTTTAATTTTGTAATTTACACATAAGTCATTTAGATCCTCCTGAACTAGTCTCGAAAATACCGGAATATAATATCCCTTTGAATGTGTTGGAAAAAAGTAGATGAGGATTTAAAATTAGTGTGACTTTCAAATGTAACATTTATAGTGCTACTAGATTCTTTTTGGTCTATATTGTCTTCTTGTATTACAAGGTTATCAGTGTTACTTACTGCAAAAACTTCCTCTAAATGTATTAGAGCTTCTAGATCGTTATCATTTAAATGTTTAATATAGATATCCTTTATTATTATTATTTTTTTAATTATTATTATCAGGTATTTGTAGAGCGCCAACAGGTTCCGCAGTGCTATGAACATAGGTGGTATATAAAAACGATTACAGGGATCAAATGGGGATAGAGGGTCCTGCCGAGAGTTGCACTGTTGTAGTCGGCTCTTATGAAGGTGAACTACAAACAGCTGTGCTCATAGGCTTACATGCTAATGGATTTTAGGGGATAGCAGTGGAGATAGGAAGGTTAGTGTAGGTTGTAAGCGTCCCTGAATAGTAGAGTCTTCAGGGAGCACTTGAAGCTTTTAAAACTAGGGGAGATTCTTGTGGAGCAGGGCAGAGAGTTCCATAAGATGGGAGCCCTCTGAAGAAATCTTGAAGACGGGAATGTGAGGAGGTAACAAGAGAGGAGGAGAGTAGGATATCATAAGTGGAGCGAAGGGGACGGGAGGGATAGTATATCTGGAGACAAGGTCTGAGATGTAGGGGGGAGCAATGCAATTGTGGGCAGTGAGGCCTATTTATCAAAGGTCTTTCGGACCTGATCTGACAGTGCGGATCAGGTCCGCAAGACCTCGCTGAATGCGGAGAGCAATACGCTCTCTGTATTCAGCATTGCACCAGCAGTTCACAAGAGCTACTGGTGCAACGCCGCCCCCTGCAGACTCGCAGCCAATCGGCCACCAGCAGGGAGGTGTCAATCAACCCAATCATACTCAATTGGGTTGAATTGTGACGATTTCTGTCTGCCTGCTCAGAGCAGGTGGACAGGGTTATGGAGCCTGCTGCTTCATAACTGCTGTTTCTGGCAAGTCTTCATGGCCCACAAGCTCCATACATAGCATGATAAATGGTCTTCTTTGTGTGTCAGAGTGAGAATTTTGTGTTTAATCCTGGAGGCAAGAGCCAGTGAAGGGATTGGCAGAGAGGTGCAGCAGATGAAGAGCGACGTGCAAGGAAGATGAGCCTGGCAAAGGCAATTTATTATAGATTGTAAAGGAGCTAGGCAGCAGCTAGGGAGACCAGAGAGGATAGAGTTGCAGTAGTCAAGGCGGGAAAGGATGAGACAGTGGATTAAAACTTTGTTGTGTCTTGTGTAACTAAATGTCTAATTTTAGCAATGTTTTTAAGGTGTAAGCGGCAGGCTTTAGCCAAGGACTGAATGTGAGGAGTGAAAGAAAGATCTGAGTCCAGTGTGACCCCGAGACATTGGGCATGTGAGGTTGGGGTAATGATGGAGTTATCAACAGTTATAGAGACATGGGGGGTGGAGATTTTGGAAGAAGGGTGGAAAATAAGGTGCTCAGTTTTGTAGAGATTTAGCATGAGGTAGTGAGAGGACATCAAAGATGAGATATGAGAGAGACAGTTAGTGACATGGGTTAGCAAGGAAGGAGGTAGTTCTGGTGCAGAGAGGTAGATTTGGGTATGGTCAGCATACAAATGATAATGAAACCCGTGGAACTTTATTAAGGAACCTAGTGAGGACGTGTAGATTGAGAAGAGAAGGGAACCAAGGACAGAGCCTTGTGGTACCCCAACTGAAAGAGGTAACGGGGCAGAGGATGCCCCAGAGAAGGCTACACTAAAGGTATGGTTAGACAGATAGGAAGAAAACCAAGAGAGAGCTTTGTCACAGATGCCGAAGGATTGGAGGGTATGGAGCAAAAGAGGGTGGTTGACATTATCAAAGGCTGAAGACAGATCAAGGAGGATAAGTAGAGAGAAGTGTCCTTTTGAGTTTGCTGTAAGTAGGTAAATGGTAATCTTAATCATTGTTGTCTCTGTTGAGTGAAGGGGGAGAAATCCAGATTGCAGTGGGTCAAGGAGAGAGTTTAGTGTAAGGAAATGGGATAGCCGTGCATATACTAGCTTTTCAAGAAGCTTCGAGGCAAGAGGCAGTAGGGAAATAGGGCGGTAGTTGGATGGGGAGGTTGGATTGAGAGAAGGTTTTTTGAGGATAGGTGTGATTAATTCATGCTTAAGAGATGAGGGAACTATACCAGTGCTGAGGGAGAGGTTGAAGATGTGTGTGAGTATAGGGTTAAGAGTAGAAGAGAGGGAGGGGAGTAGTTGTGAGTGGATGGGGTTGAGGGGACAGGTAGTGAGGTGAGAGGATAGTATAAGGGCAGAAACTTCATCCTCTGTAACAGGGGCAAGAGAGCTAAATTTATGGCTATGTGGGTTTTGGATGATTGTGAGCTTTTGAGAGGGAGGGAGACCGGTAGTATGTTGAGAGCTGATTTCATTTCTGATGGAGTCGATTTTGTTGTTGAAGTAGCTGGCAAAATCTTGGGCTAAGAGAAAAGTTGTGGTGGCAGGTGGGGGTGGGCGGAGAAAAGTATTGAACGTGGGGAACAGATGCTTTGACATTTCTTCCAGTGTCGCTCAGCAGTACGGGAACATCTGCTCAGGTACCGTGTCAGAGGAGTATGCCATGGCTGAGGATGAGTGTATGTTTTCCGAGTTATCGTAGGTGGGGCCAGCTTATCAAGGACCAATGTAAGGGTGGAGTTATAGTGGCAGATGGATTCATCAGGATAGGAAAAGGAGGGGATGGAAGAGAGAAGAGGTTCAAGAGGGCTAGCAAGCTTTTGCTGATCTAATGACTTGATTCTTCTGTGAAGTTTAGCGTGAGGGGTAGAAGGAGGGAGAGTTGTAGGGTGGGAGGTAATGGTACAAGTGAGGAGGTGGTGGTCAGAAAGAGGAAAAGGTGAGTTTGTGAAGTTTTAGATAGTGCATCGACAACTGAAAATCAGATCAAGAGAGAGGTTCGACAGGGCAGAAACTTCATCCTCTGTAACAGGGGCAAAAGAACTAAATTTATGGCTATGGGTTTTGGATGATTGTGAGCTTTTGAGGGGGAGGGAGACCGGTATTATGTTGAGAGCTGATTTCATTTCTGATGGAGTTGATTTTGTTGTTGAAGTAGTTGGTAAAATCTTGGGGTGAGAGAAAAGTTGTGGTGGGAGGTGGGGGTGGGCGGAGAAGAGTATTGAATGTGGAGAACAGATGTTTTGGGTTTTAAGAAAGAGTAGAGATAGGAGTGGAGAAGTAATGTTGCTTAAATAGATTTAGGGGGGTATAGTAAGAGTTCAAGATGAACTTATAGTGAAGAAAGTCAGCAGAACTCCGAGATTTCCTCCAGTGTCGCTCAGCAGTACGGGAACATCTGCGTAGGTACCGTGTCAGAGGAGTATGCCAGGGCCGAGGATAAGTGTATGTTTTCCAAGTTATGGTAGGTGGGGCCAGGTTATCAAGGGATGGAAGAGAGAAGAGGTTCGAGAGGGCTAGCGAGCTGTTACTGATCTAATGACTTGATTCTTCTGTGAAGTTTAGTGTGAGGGGTAGAAGGAGGGAGAGTTGTACTGAGGGAGGTGATGGTACAAGTGAGGAGGTGGTGGTCAGAAAGAGGAAAAGGTGAGTTTGTGAAGTTTAATATAGTGCATCGATAACTGAAAATCAGGTCAAGGGAGTGACCATCTTTGTGAGTAGGAGAGTTAGTCCATTGTGACAGGCCGAAAGAGGAAGTGAGTTGCAGAAGTTGATTTGCAGAGGAGGCAGTGGGATTATAAACAGGAAGGTTGAAGTCACCGAGAATGAGGGCAGGGGTATCCGAGGAAAGGAAGTAAGGTAGCCAGGCGGGAAAGTGATCTCAAAATAGAGTTGCAGAGCCAGGGGGGGCAGTATATGACTGCAATGCATATAGAGAGGGAAGAGAATAAGCTAATCATGTGTGTTTCGAATGAAGAAAATGTAAGGGAAGAGAAGGGCTGTATATATGGAAAGGTGCAACTAGAGGAAAGGAAAATACCAACACCACCTCCTTGTCTATTGTCGGACCTAGGAGTGTGGCTGAGGTGGAGACCCCCATGTGACAGTGCAGCAGAGGAAGCAGTGTCTGAAGGAGAGAGCCAGGTTTCTGTGAGTGCCAGAAGATTGAGAGAGTGGCAGATAAAGAGGTCATGGACAGAAGTGAGTTTGTTGCATGTTGAATAAGATTAAGGTTACTAGAGTTTTGTTTTTGAAGTCTATTGAAGGGCACACATGGGTGTGCAGGGCCAGGAAGTTGTGGGGGACCAGGATTGGGGGAGATGTCGCCAGCAGCTAGTATGAGCAAGAGGGAGAGTGACATGAGATGAGATGCAGATTTGCAGTAGTGAGACTGTTTTTGTTATGAGTTGCAAGGGGGAGAGAGAGTCTTTAGGAATGAAGTTCATGAATACAAAAGTAAGGTGAGGTTAAGAGAGATGGGCTAATGAACAGTGCAGGTGGTAAGGGGTAAGGAGTAATTGAGTAAAGTAGTTTGTTAAACAGATAAAAGGTGGTAAAAAGGAATATGAAGATACAGTGTATAAAACTCAGTTTAACAGCACTTGCTTTATCCCTTATCCATTGCTTGTTCATTTACTGTATAATTCTTTGTGCCTCACTTATAAATGTTCACTTAAGAGATGTGTACAGATGATCTTACAATAATGCTATCTAAGCCTGCATTGCTAACCCTGCATTGCTTCCCCTTAACAGTGTTAAAGTTATAGGCCACAGCATTCAGCTGAATGCAATAAATTAGGTAATGACCTGATCAAAGACAGTCAAAGGCCAATTGTGAAAATTTGATTCAGGGTGAGATAAGTTAAAAATAACAGACAATAGAATTTGGGGGAGGCTGTGGTTAAACCATTAGTGAAATTATACATTTAGGAATTAAAACAAGGTTAGAACATCACATAGATAAAGGTAAGACATCAGCAGGGTAAATACATAATAAATTATACAGACAACTGCAAAAAGAGAGGCTTACAATACAGATGACACAAAAAAACATGGGAAAAGGCAGGATTTGAATGCAGGGACCCAATTCACATACCAAAAGAGAAGCTTGAAATACAGATGACATAAAAACAGGGAAAAGGCAGGATTTGAATGCAGGGACCCGATTCACATACCAAAAGAGAGGCTTGAAATACAGATGACACAAAAACAGGGAAAAGGCAGGATTTGAATGCAGGGAACCAATTCACTTACCAAAAGAGAGGTTTGAAATTCAGATGACACAAAAACAAGGAAAACGGTAGGATTTAAATACAGGGACCCAATTCACATACCAAAAGAGAGGCTTGAAATACAGATGACACAAGAACAGGGAAAAGGCAGGATTTGAATGCAGGGACCCAATTCATATACCAAAAGAGAGGCTTGAAATACACATGACACAAAAAAAATAGGAAAAGGCAGGATTTGAATGCAGGGAGCCCATTCACATACCAAAAGAGAGGCTTGAAATACAGATGATACAAAAGCAGGGACAAAGGTAGGATTTGAATGCAGAGACCCAATTCACATACCAAAAGAGAGGCTTGAAATACAGATGACACAAAAAAACATGGGAAAAGGCAGGATTTGAATGCAGGGACCCAATTCACATACCAAAAAGAGGCTTGAAATACAAATGACACAAAAATATTGAAAAAGGCAGGAATTGAATGCAGGGACCCAATTCACATACCAAAGAGAGGCTTGAAATACAGATGACACAAGAACAGGGAAAAGGGCAGGATTTGAATGCAGGGAACCAATTCACATACCAAAAGAGAGGCTTGAAATACAGATGACACAAAAACAGGGACAAAGGCAGGATTTAAATGCAGGGACCTAATTCACATACCAAAAGAGAGGCTTGAAATACAGATGACACAAGAACAGGGAAAAGGCAGGATTTGAATGCAGGACCCAATTCACATACCAAAAGAGAGGTTTGAAATACAGATGACACAAAAACAGGGAACATGCAGGATTTGAATGCAGGGACCCAATTCACATACCAAAAGAGAGGCCTGAAACACAGATGACACAAAAACAGGGAAAAGTCAGGATTTGAATGCAGGCACCCAATTCACATACCAAAAGAGATGCTTGAAATAGAGATGACACAAAAACAGGGAAAAAGGCAGGATTTGAATGCAGGGACCCCATTCACATACCAAAAGAGATGCTTGAAATACAAATGACACAAAAACCGGGAAAAGGCAGGATTTGAATTCAGGGACCCAATTCACTTACCTGCAAGCAGAAAAGAGAGTAGGTTAACTCAGCATTCCTTAGCAGATGTCAATAGGCAGTTTGTTAGTTAGTAAACAGCAGTGTGGTGAGTATTGAGTATCAGTCTTGTATAATTTTTTGTGCCTCACTTATAAATGTTCACTTAAGAGATGTGAACAGATGATCTTACAATAATGCTATATAATCCTGCCTTTATGTTTCGTGTTTTATATACTAATTATGGTTTAATTTTGGTCAGACTATTGATTGACATATTGTGGACACAGAATGTTGAATTTAACTTTATGCACACTAAGATTATACAAATACACACAGTCTTACTCACTACTATCACTTATGTCCTTAGCCTATCAGGCGGTTTTTAACAGTATCACTGTCCTATCAGAAGACTTGGCTCTTCTGTCCTCACACATTCATTTTGTTCATTGGTGCACTTTTTGGGGGAGGGTTTCACTAGCCTTTATAAGGCTGCCATTTGTGTTTGTTGTTTGTCAGAGGAAGGGACTGTTTGGTGTCCCGAAACGTCACAGAATAAAGTTTTTTGTCACTGATGACTGAAGCCCAGTGAGTGCTTATTTGATCTTTGAGGTTATTTGCTATATTTAGAGCACCCTGGCAGTTGAAGACAGATGGTGAGAGTGCATACACCAACAAAAACATATATATAATTAGACAGAGCATATGTGAAACCATCTTAACTCATGTAGTTTTATCTATGTTATCTATGTTGTTTTAGCAAGTGTAACATGTTTCATCTATGAACAATGAAAAAATAACAAAAATGAAAGAACAAAGGCTGCAAAGACGAATGTATAAAAGAGACGGATAAAAAGTAATAAAATATAATATATATATAATTATTGTTAATTTTTAAATATTTTTAAATTTAAAATTTTTGACACCGGTGTCATCAATTACGTATATTATCTGTGTGTATATTAATTAGTGTATTTACACACCTAATTTTCGATATTTATCGATATTTTATGTTTATTTTGAATAGTATCATTAAATATATTTTTAAGCTACTACTGGCTTATTATCTTTTAATTAATCTTTTGAATTTTTTAAGCAAATTGCAACATTTAATACTGTTTTAGGTATTCCAATTGTATTGCAACATCCAAACTAGCATTAAATTGCACTTTCTTTTATTTTGTACATTTGGTTATACTATAGTGTTCCTATATATATATATTAAACCTTTCTGTAATATTTATTGTTATAATGTTTTTACTACCTAATTAATTATGTAATATTTATTGGTATAATGTTCCTGCTCACGTGTATTTACTACCTAAGGGTTAATTAATTATGTAATATTTATCGGTATAATGATCTCACTTGCCTGTATTTACTACCTAAGGGTTAATTAGTCATATAATATTTATTGGTATAATGATCTCACTCACCTGTATTTACTACCTAAGGGTTAATTAATTATGTAATATTTATTGGTATAATGCTCTCACTAACCTGGGATTTACTACCTAAGGGTTAATTAATAATATAATATTTATTGGTATAATACTCCCACTCACCTGTTTTTACTACCTAAGGGTTAATTAATCATGTAATATTTATTGGTATAATGCTGTCACTTGCCTGGGATTTATTACCTAAGGGTTAATTAATCATGTAATATTTATTGGTATAATGCTCTTACTTGCCTGTATTTACTACCTAAGGGTTAATTAGTCATGTAATATTTCTTGGTATAATGCTCTCACTTGCCTGTATTTACTACCTAAGGGTTAATTAATCATGTAATATGTCTTGGTATAATGCTCTCACTCGTCTGTATTTACTACCTAAGGGTTAATTAGTCATGTAATATTTATTGGTATAATGCTCTCACTCACCTGTATTTACTACCTAAGGGTTAATTAATCATGTAATATGTCTTGGTATAATGCTCTCACTCGTCTGTATTTACTACCTAAGGGTTAATTAATCATGTAATATTTATTGGTATAATGCTCTCATTTGCCTGTATTTACTACCTAAGGGTTAATTAATCATGTAATATTTATTGGTATAATGCTCTCATTTGCCTGTATTTACTACCTAAGGGTTAATTAATCATGTAATATTTATTGGTATAATGCTCTCATTTGCCTGTATTTACTACCTAAGGGTTAATTAATCATATCATATTTATTGGTATAATGCTCTCAATAGTCTGTATTTACTACCTAAGGGTTAATTAATCATGTAATATTTATTGGTATAATGCTCTCACTAGTCTGTATTTACTACCTAAGGGTTAATTAATCATATAATATTTATTGGTATAAAGCTCTCACTTGCCTGGGATTTACTACCTAAGGGTTAATTAATCATGTAATATTTATTGGTATAATGCTCTCACTCGTCTGTATTTACTACCTAAGGGTTAATTAATCATATAATATTTATTGGTATAATGCTCTCACTTGCCTGGGATTTACTACCTAAGGGTTAATTAATCATGTAATATTTATTGGTATAAAGCTCTCACTTGCCTGTATTTACTACCTAAGGGTTAATTAATCATGTAATATTTATTGGTATAAAGCTCTCACTTGCCTGTATTTACTACCTAAGGGTTAATTAATCATGTAATATTTATTGGTATAAAGCTCTCACTTGCCTGTATTTACTACCTAAGGGTTAATTAATCATGTAATATTTATTGGTATAAAGCTCTCACTTGCCTGTATTTACTACCTAAGGGTTAATTAATCATGTGATATTTATTGGTATAAAGCTCTCACTTGCCTGGGATTTACAAAAGCTAAATGAGGAATATTTATGAGCACTAACACTGTCTGCAATATTACAGCTAAATCTGCACAGTCTAATTCATATTATTAATGAACAAACCCTCATGTTTTCTCATTTTCATCACATATTATTATGATATACTCACCGACAGCGCTTGAAGTCACTGTGCCCAGAACGAGCACCAGGAGGAGGGAGCCGGTTGCTGGAGTCATGTTGGTCTCTAGTTAATGATCTGATGATTGCTCCGTCTCACACTGGGATTTATACGCTGACTTCAGTGATGAATTAAAGGGGACAAGGAAGAAGAAAATGGAATTGTGCCTATTTAAAGAGTTTCTGCTCTTTAGTCATTATACAAAAAAGTGATTATGATATAAAAAATTATATAGTCATATCTGTAACATTCTTGTTATATTCCAATTCCAGATACATTCCAAAATCGTGGTGAATCTTCTCGCCTCAAAAGAAAACGTGACTATGATGTAACGCTATAGCATAATACTGACATGACTATGATGTAACGCTATAGCGTAATACTGACGTGACTATGATGTAACGCTATAGCATAATACTGACGTGACTATGATGTAACGCTATAGCGTAATACTGACGTGACTATGATGTAACGCTATAGCATAATACTGACGTGACTATGATGTAACGCTATAGCGTAATACTGACGTGACTATGATGTAACGCTATAGCGTAATACTGACATGACTATAATGTAACGCTATAGCGTAATACTGACATGACTATAATGTAACGCTATAGCGTAATACTGACATGACTATAATGTAACGCTATAGCGTAATACTGACATGACTATGATGTAAAGCTATAGCGTAATACTGACATGACTATAATGTAACGCTATAGCGTAATACTGACATGACTATAATGTAACGCTATAGCGTAATACTGCCTATATAGTATTAGCAATGGGTTTGGGTAAAAAGCTATTTCCATATGGTGGAGCTATAAAAACATTATGGGTTTCGCACACCTGATTTTATAACTTTATTATAGTAGCGGCGATGTTGGTGGTGGCAGATTAGGGGTTAATAAATGTAAATAGGTGACGCAATGTTAGGGCAGGCAGATTAGGGGTTAATAAAAATTAACTATTGTTTGCAAAGCGGGAGTACAGAGGTTTAGGGGTTAATAACTTTATTATAGTAGTGGCGAGGTCCGGTCAGCAGATTAGGGGTTAATAAGTGTAGTTAGGTTGCAACGACGTTGGGGGCGGAAGATTAGGGTTTAATAACTATAATGTAGGTGTCGGCGATGTTAGGGGCAGCAGATTAGGGGTTCATAAGTATAATGTAGGTGGCGGTGATGTCCGGTCGGCAGATTAGGGGTTAAAAATATTTATTATAGTGTTTGCTCTGTGGGGGGGGGGGGGGGGGGGGGGGGCTCGGTTTAGGTGTTAATAGGTAGTTTATGGGTGTTAGTGTACTTGTTAGCACTTTAGTTAAGAGTTTTATGTTCCGGCGTTAGCCCATAAAACTCTTAACTACTGACTTTTATATGTGGTAGGAGTCTTGCCAGGAGAGGGTCTACTGCTCACTTCTTCCAAGAATCGTAATACCAGCGTTAGGCCAATCCCATTATAAAGATAGGATACACAATTGACGTAAGGGGATTTGCGGTATGGAAAAGTCGCGGAAGAAAAGTGAGCGGTACACCTGTACCTTGTAATTCCAGCGGGCATTAAAAAGCAGCGTTAGGACCCCTTAACGCTGCTTTTTAAGGCTACCGCAAAACTCGTAATCTAGGCGTATATTTAATAAAACAGGTAAAACCACCACAATATTGATCTACACATCAAATGGGTAGTCAACCACTCAATATATTAAGTGGCTCTATATAATAATATAATTATTTTAGAGCAAATACAATTCCTTCTTGAAACCGCATAATTTTGGATTTATTACTATTATTTCCTCCAAATTAGTAGAACAGTGATGGAAATCAGGTTTGAGCCCAGTCATGCAAATTGGGAAGATCAATATGTCTTTGCACAACATGACTTGGCACTGTATCTGGTTTCCTATCTTCAATACATAGATAACCTATTTTTTATTTGCTCTGGAAACAAATATTAAAAGGTGGCATTTCTAGATTTAGAAATTTACATGGAAAATAATGTAATTAAAAGTATTATTTTAAAGGTCAATGCAAATAATTGTATTAATAGTACTAATCATCATCAGAAACGTTGGCTTTCAAACAAACACAAGGGCTAATTTTTTAGGTTAACCACAAAGAGGATTTATTAATAAAATAACAAGCACAGGGCGTAAAATAACTCTTGTTAGGTAAAGAATTCAGTGAAACAAATGAAATAAAACCATAGCAGAGGTGAACATTACTGACAGGAAGTAGACAAATAATAACGAAACACTGGAACATTGTATTAAAGGATCCTATACTAGAAGAGTTATTACAAAAACATCTCAATACAGGACTTGATGGTGGTGCAGTAATTAGTGCCTTCGTTCAAGCACAAAAAAACACGCTAAAGTAATTAACCCCTAATCCGCCACATCCACCATCACAAACTACCCCGATACTTATTAACCCCTAATTCATCACATCCCCATGGCAAAATATCCCGCTAAACTAGTAACCCTAAGCCACCATAATCCCCATTGCTAGTAACCCTTACACTATTAACATAATGTTAATACAGCAGCCTCTTAAACTTTAATTAAATGGAGTGAAATATCATCTGCACTTTTCAGCTGTGTACAGACGTGGCAAGCACCCCCCCCCCCACTCACGTAAGAGAAGTCGGTAGTGTAGATGAAAATCTCCTTCAACAGCCACAGTTACATCTGTCATGGCCGTGTCCAGACTGGACCCTGGTTCTCTATTTTCGCTCTTCGCCACCAGTTAGCTTGTTAACAGGCTGAGGTATCTGGATTCTGTTACCTGCATCTTTGTCTCTCTGGCTCCACCTGCCGTTAATCATGAAATCAGCAGTTGCTATTTAACAAAGGCGTGCTGTGAGTCCTGTGTCCTGACATTAAGAGATATATTCTGCCTGAGCCTCTGTTGCAGATTCCTTGTCTGCTTATCTGTTGGATTTCTTGGTGCCTGACTGCTGCTTCGATTGAGATTTGCCTACTGGATTACTCACTTGGCATTGTGTTTTGTTTTGGACTGATATCCTGGCATCTGGTTGGTTTTGTGATATTCTTTAAGGACTCTCCTGGGTAACTTAGCTTGGGTCCTGCTTGCATCTTGTATCCTCTCTACAGCATTGCAAGTGTTAACCTTGTTTGATCTAGTAACAGTTGTCCTGGAAGCAGTGGTGTTCAGCCCTCAAGTATCCTGATTGCCAAGTGTCTACATTTCCTGTCTGCGTCTTGTCTACAGCACTGGAAGTGTTAACCTTGGTTACTCTAGTAACACTTGTTCTGAAAGCTGTGGTGTTCAGCACTTTTTGTTGTAGCATACACAAGTATCCTGATTGCCAAGTGTCTACATTTCCTGTCTGCGTCTTGTCTACAGCACTGGAAGTGTTAACCTTGGTTACTCTAGTAACACTTGTTCTGAAAGCTGTGGTGTTCAGCACTTTTTGTTGTAGCATACACAAGTATCCTGATTGCCAAGTGTCTACATTTCCTGTCTGCGTCTTGTCTACAGCACTGGAAGTGTTAACCTTGGTTACTCTAGTAACACTTGTTCTGAAAGCTGTGGTGTTCAGCACTCTTTGTTGTAGCATACTCAAGTATTATGTTGCCAGGTATTTACAAGTCCTGTCTGCGTCTGTTTTTCCTCATTGCTGCATTCCTGAATCTCTATGTATCCTGACTACCAGTTCAGAGTTTGTCAGTACTGAGTAATCTGTCTATATTGTGCCTTGTGCCTTTGCATACTGCCTGTCAGCTCTGAGACTGTCTGAACTGTATTACAAATCTTGTATACTTGTCTACACAGAGAGGCCTATTTATCAAGCTGTCAACCGCAAATACGCTGGAATTCCTCAACGTATTTGTGTCGAGCTTGAATTGCATCATTTATTAAAGCCTACAGACCGGCAAAAGTTGAAATCTGTGACGTAACATACGATCCGCCGGTCTCAGTCCGACAGAGATCGATGCTTACGTTGTTACAGATTTTCTGAATGCAAATTAGGCACTATCTGACTACTTTTGCTAGTTAACAAATGTCTAACAGGTACATTCGCCACTATTCCGGCCCAGCGTACCTGGTTTTCAATCCGCCGCCCTTGAGGCAGCGGATGCCATAGGAATCAATGGGAGTCTGAAAGCAGCGAAAGCTTATGTTCGCACCTGCCCGATATCCCATTAATTCCTATGGGAGAATAAAAGTTATGCTTACACCTAACACCCTAACATAAACCCCAAGTCTAAACACCCCTAATCTGCCACCCCCTACACCGCCGCCACCTACATTATACTTATTAACCCCTAATATGCCGCCCCAACACCGCCGACACCTACATTATACTTATTAACCCCTAATCTGCCGCCTCAACATCGCCGACACCTACATTAAACTTATTAACCCCTATTCTGCCGCCCCCGACATCACCGCCACCTACATTATACTTATTAACCCCTAATTTGCCGCCTCAACATCGCCGACACCTACATTAAACGTATTAACCCCTATTCTGCTGCCCCCGACATCACCGCCACCTACATTATACTTATTAACCCCTAATCTGCCGCCCTGCCACCGCCGCCACCTATATTATACTTATTAACCCCTAATCTGCCGCCCCGACACCACGCCACCTACATAAAAGTATTAACCCCTATCCCTCCGCTCCCGAAGCCCACCGCAACTAAATAAAGTTATTAACCATTAAACCCCTGGCCTCAAACATCAGTACCACTTACTAAAATATTAACCCCTAAACCGCCAGCCCCCCACATTGCCATAAACTAAATTAACCTATTAACCCCTAAACCTAACAACCACAACTTTACATTAAATATTAACTCATCCCTTTCTTATAATAAATTTAAACTTACCTTTAGAATTAAATTAAACTATATTAAACTATTAATCTACCCTAACTGTTATACTAAGATTACATTAAACTATATTAAACTAATAATTAACCTACCCTAACTATAATACTAAAATTACATTAAACTACAAATTAAATTAACTATATTACATATTTAAAAACCTAACCCTACTCAAATAATTTTTATCTACTACTACTAATTACACCTAAACTAAGAGCCCTATGAAAATAAAAAAGCCCCCCCCCCCCAAAATAAAAACAAACCCTAGCCTACAATAAACTACCAATGGCCTTTTGCGAGGCATTGCCCCCCAAAAAATTAGCTCTTTTACCTGTAAAAAAAATACAAACACCCCCCCAACAGTAAAACCCACCACCCATACAACCAACCCCCCAAATAAAAACCTAATCTAAAAAACCTAAGATCCCCATTGCCCTGAAAATGGCATTTGAATGGGCATTGCCCTTAAAAGGGCATTTAGCTCTTTTTCCGCCCAAAGTCCCTAATCTAAAAATAAAACCCACCCAATAAACCCTTAAAAAACCTAACAATAACCCCCGAAGATCCACTTACAGTTTCTGAAGACCCAACATCCATCCTCAACGAAGCGGCAGAAGTCCTCAGCGAAGCCGGCAGAAGTCTTCATCCAACTGGGCAGAAGTCTTCATCCAAGTCGGCAGAAGTCTTCATCCAGATGGCATCTTCTATCTTCATCCATCCGGCGTGGAGCTGCTCCATCTTCAAGACATCCGGCACGGAGCATCCTCTTCTTTCGACGTCTTCTTCAACAATGAAGGTTCCTTTAAATTATGTCATCCAAGATGGCGTCCCTTAGATTTTGATTGGCTGATAGAATTCTATTTGCCAATCGGAATTAAGGTTGAAAAAATCCTATTGGCTGTTGCAATCAGCCAATAGGATTGAGCTTTCATCCTATTGGCTGATCCAATCAGCCAATAGGATTGAGCTCGCATTCTATTGGCTGATTGGAATAGCCAGAGAGCATGAGAAATCTATTTTATCCCACTGGAGTAAGGTTATTTATATATCGACCTAAATTATTTTCTAAGGAGGCATCTGTCCTGAGCTTCCAATCTTCCACTGGTGATACCTAGGAAACTAAGAGAATGTGTGCTTGCTTGGAGTGCCTCTAAGAAATGTCAGATGTCATACTGTTTTATACCATTTGTAGAGACCCTTTTTGTTCTAGGCATAAAGTTACATGTGACACACCGTCCATCTTTAAAAACCAATCAGTTGACTGTGATACATAGCTGCTGTAAATCAATATGTCCCTTAAATTTGGTTCCCTTCTAGCCACACTATTTACCTCTAAACCACCACAACCCCCACTGCAATAAACCCCTAACTTATTAACCGCTAAACAACCAGAACCCTCACCACAATAACCCATACACTACATAACCCCTAAACTGTTAAGCCCCAAAGTTTAGACACTCTTGAATTTGAGTCTATTGGGGGCAGCAGTGGGTCCCTAGTGGCGCTCCTTGATCTTCTTTGGCGGTCCTCTTATGATCTTCAACCTGATCCTTCTTCATGCTGTCACCTTAGCACACTGATGATTGAATGCAAGGTCCCCACTTATATAGGGGTACCCTTGCATTTCTAGTGGCTTATTTTTTAAAATTCCAATTCAAATCAGCAAGTAGAATGAAATCTTTTTTCCATACAGTCCTATACACCCCTGGTTGAGGAGCAAGGAGACAAAGTGAAACTTAAGGAGTACCTTGGGGTCCTGCAGTGGAGCAGCAAATTTAATGCAGGGAAGCACTGTGTGGGGGTCAAATTGCTGCTTTAACTCTTTGAAAAATTAAAGTCCCCAGGGAAGCCAACACCACCTTAAACCAGATCAGAGGCAATGTTGTGGCTCAAGCTCTGAGGCCTCCAGTAGTGTGTAAGGGACCGTGTGGCAGAGGAGGAGTGGCACCCCACCATCAGCAACTGCCACCTCAGCTGCTTTCCCTCACATTTTATTATTATTATCTGTTATTTGTAGAGAGCCAACAGATTCTGCAGCGCTATAAACATTCAATACACTCTGCGCATTTAACATTGCACCAGCAGCTCACAAGAGCTGCTGGTGCAACGCTGCCCCCTGCAGACTCGCGGCCAATCGGCCGCCAGCAGGGGGTGTCAATCAACCCGATCGTACTCGATCGGGTTGATTTCCGGTGATTCCTGTCCGCCTGCTCAGAGCAGGCAGACAGGGTTATGGAGCAGCGGTCTTTAGATCGCTGCTTCATAAATTGTGTTTCTGGTGAGTCTGAAGACTCGCCAGAAACATGGGCCCACAAGCTCCGTTCAGAGCTTGATACATAGGCCCCAAGGTCTGAGATGTTGGAAGGAGCAGTGCAGTTGAGGGTTTTGTATGTCAGAGTGAGAATTTTGTGTTTAATCCTAGAGGCAAGAGAAAGCCAGTAAAGGGATTGGCAGAGAGGTGCAGCAGATGAAGAGCGGTTTGACAGGTAGGAAGAGAACCACAAGAGGGCTGTGTCACAGATGCCGAAGGATTGGAGGGTTTGGAGCAAAAGAGGGTGGTCGACAGTGTCAAAGGCTGCGGACAGATCAAGGAGGATAAGCAGAGAGAAGTGGCCTTTTTATTTTGCTGTAAGTAGGTCGTTGGTAACCTTAACGATTGCTGTCTCTGTGGAGTGATGGGGATGAAATCCAGATTGCAGTGAGTCAAGGAGGGAGTTTAATGTAACAAAATAGGATAGGCATGCATATACTAGCTTTTAGAGAAGCTTTGAGGAAAGAGGGAGGAGGTAAATAGGGCGTTAGTTGGATGGGGAAGTTGGATCAAGGGAAGGTTTTTTGAGGATAGGTGTGACCAGTGCATGTTTCACAGATGATTGAAATATACCAGTGCTGAGGGATAGGTTGAAAGTGTGTGTGAATATAGGGGTAAGGGTAGAAGAGAGGGAGAGGAGTTGCTGTGAGGGGATAGGGTCAAGGGGACAGATAGTGAGGTTCCTCAGTAACAGGGGAGAAAGAGCTAAGTTTATGGCTATGTGGGTTGTGGTTGATTGTGAGTAATTGAGGGGGAGAGAGAATGGAATTATGTTGAAAGCTGATTTCTTTTCTGATGGAGTCGATTTTGTTATTGAAGTGGCTGACAAATTCTTGAGCTGACAGAGAAGTTGTAGTAGGAGGTGTGGGTGGGTGCAGAAGAGTATTAAAAGTGGAGAACTGACGTTTTAGGTTTGAAGAAAAATTAGAGATAAGAGTAGATAAGTAATGATGCTTACATAGATTAAGGGCAGAATAGTAGGAGTTCAAGATGAATTTGTAATGAAGAAAATCAGCTAAACTCCTAGATTTTCTCCAGTGCCGCTCAGCAGTACGGGAACATGCGCATAGGTACTGTGTCAGAGGAGTATGCCAAGGCTGAGGATGAGTGTGTGATTTCCGAGCTATGGTAAGAGGGGCCAGATTGTCAAGTACGGATATATGGATGTAATTATAGTGGAAAATAGATTGGTCAGGGCAGGAAAAGGAGGAGAAGGATGAGAGGAGAGGTTTGAGGGAATTAGCAAGCTG
Source organism: Bombina bombina (assembly GCF_027579735.1). NCBI lineage: Eukaryota > Metazoa > Chordata > Amphibia > Anura > Bombinatoridae > Bombina > Bombina bombina. The sequence goes on from NC_069502.1 coordinate 26,046,745, forward strand.
TTGCTGATCTAATGACATAATGTTTCTGTGAAGTTTGGTGTGAGGAGTAGAAGGCGGGAGAGTTGTAGGGAGGGATGATATGTTGCAAGTGAGGAGATATTGGTCAGAAAGAGGAAAAGGGGAGTTTGTGAAGTTTGATATAGTGCATTGATAGCTAAAGATCAGGTCAAGGGAGTGACCATCTTTGTAAGTGGGAGAATCAGTCCATTGTGACAAACCAAAAGAGGAAGTGAGTTACAAAAGTTGTTTTGCAGACTTCCGGTGGGAGGGCTCCAGGGCTGGCAGCAGAAAAACGGAGCTCCGCATAAATCTTGGGCAAATGCTGTTTTAAAGTGACTTTAGCTACTTTAGTTTACCCTAATATTGTCTCCTGCTGGCCCCATTACCAACCCGGAGCCCAACGAAAAGATCCTTGGCAGATATAGCTGCCCGGAGGGGAAGGGACATATTACAGAGGATCCCTTCTGCCTTTTTCAAGGGAGCGGTACATCGCTCCACCACCAAAGCCCACTACACTAGCAGTTGACGAAGTTAAGCACAAGACATAGCTGCTGCTCACCTTCCTGAACCCAACACGTCACTCGGGACCTGCGGACCACGGCTAGCAGCGGGATCACCTCAGACGGGGAGAACTCTTTCGTTGCCCGGCAGCCGCCATCTTGGCCCCATGTGGCCTGCATCCTCTTTATACATAGCGGAGTGCTTGATCCCAGGCTGACATCCGGATGGTCATCCGAACGACACCCGGCACATATCAGCCTTACCAACCTGGATTGGTGAGGGGATGAGTAGGCTGGTGGATCATTAGCAGAGTGACCACTATTTGGCGCGAAACCCACAGCTGCACCTAGGAGGGATCCCCCTATCCAACGGACTCTGGGAGAGATACAAAGGAGCTGCAGGGGGTAAGAACAATCTTTGTAACACTCATAAGAGGCCACTTACCTACACATTGCTGCCTCACAGACCACAACCATCCAGTATTGTGGACTCAGGTTTGGGCACAATCACATAGTGGGGACATTACACAGTGGAGACACTGCTTCTCTCCTTTTTCCTTTGAAGGGGAGAGAGGGGGAAAAAGAGTAGAAAAGGGAAAATTGCCTGACAACACTATGTTAGAGCTGCTTAGGATCCTGATTGCAGCACCTTTTCTTAGGCATACTGAGCAATTGAGGTGTACCGGCCCCAAACCATTCCAAAACCAGGCATTTTCTATACTGTGGAACAGCTTAAAAGGTTAGCCCAGTCCCCTGAAAGTGGTGTGGCCCTGTCTGGCAGAAGAAGGGACTCTTATTAAGCAATAGCCAGTTCCTACCCTTGCTGACTCCACGTGGGACAAAGATAAAGGCAGGATATATTTTAACATCTCTCAGGTGCACTGTTCTGCCCTGTACCATTATCAGATTGCAGTGCTTCTGTTGCTAACCTTCACCTATATCTATCTGGACCAGAACTGTGGAGCTCTCTTTCGCATGTTCCTCTGAGTTTTGTTTGGTGTGCACACCTAGCTGAGAGACATGTACATGTTTCGTTGCAGAGGGATTACTGTATGAAATGTAATATTGTCAATACCTGCAATTAACCATTTTTTCCCCTACACTAAACAGTTATGTTGGTGGCTTTGAAGGCTGTATAATATACTGATTCCTGCGTAAAGATAACTGGCTATACATTGATAATTTTTTGGTTATTTGCACATGTTAACAGCCTAATTTTTGTACCATCAATTGTATGAATATACAATTGATACACCCCTGTATCACCCCAGCTTGACACATTCACCTAATCTGGTTTTTCTTTTTTCACTATAACACACTTGCCCTTGATGTTTTATGGGTTTATGGCGAAGTATTTAACTAACATATCAATGGCGAGCCATAATAAAGCCAATAACCACCGCCACAGGGCTGCAAATGATCAGGCCACCCAGGGCCCTAGCTCTGAAATCTCATCAGAGGGAGAACAAATGGATACTCATCCCATTGTAAAACAAATTACTATGCTCTTCATGCCTAAAATTGATAATCTTCAAAGGGGGGTAGACACTCTTGCGGGTGAGGTTAAACAGTTCTTGACCAGGATGGGGGAGGCAGAAGGCAGAATATCTGACCTGGAGGATTCCAATATTACCCACAATAGTAAGATAGAACAGCTGGAGAGACTACCCACCACCTTCCAATTGAAAATAGATGATCTAGAAAATAGATTGAGGCGCAACAATGTGCGTCTCCTCAGCCTCCCAGAATCCATCAAGCAATCTGAGTTAATCCATTTTGTAGAAAACACTTTGCCACCATTGCTAAATTTACCCACTAAAGATATTATTGGAGGGGTGGAGAGAGCACACAGAGTAGGCCCAGACAGGGATGGACAGAATATAACACAACCCCGTCCCATAATGATAAGGTTCTTGCACTTTCAGACCAAAACTGCTATCCTGAGAGCGTACAGGAAATTGGGTGAGCTGGTGTTTGAGAATGCAATATTGCTATTGTTTCAGGACTTCTCTGTGGACCTTATGAGACATCGCAGGGAATTCTCCCCTCTTTGCTCCCAACTCCACAAAGAAGGTAGGCAGGCTTATCTTTTGTACCCCGCCAGGCTCAAAGTGATTACCCCTAGGGGTCCAAAATTCTTTGAGTCCCCAGCTGCTGCCCAGGAGTTTTTTGATAAATACGAGCCTCCTGTTCGCAGCCCCACAAGCACCCCACAGAGACAAATGAGGGGAGGGGAAGGTTGAGATAGCCAGATAGGGCTAGAATACAGTAGCTAAGTCTCTTTAATTATACAATGTCCATCTCAGCACAATGGCTGGATTAGTATTGACAAAGACCCAGTTAGTTCTAGGCCCACTGATGTTCTTGCTAGGGAACATATTTGTTCTGGTTGAGACTTTCCTACCCAGGTCCACAGTTGGGATTGGGGTGGGTGGGATTCAGGGTCAGTCCCAGGTGAAATGTACTGAAGACCGACAAGGAAGTTATTTCACACAGTTTTACAAAAATTTTTTGAGTTTACTGTTAGAGTTGTTGTTTGGGAACTGTGTCTATCCAATTGCAAACATAAAAGGAAATATATTTGTCACAACACATTGCTCTTTATTGTTTATGATATAAAAGATGTATTAGAATGCATTTCAATGACAAATTTGAGTTTCTTTACAGCACAGCAGCTGATTATGGCGAGGCCTGGCGGGGAAGTGGTGTGATGTGGGGCTGAACCGGGAGCCTGTACTCATGCCATGGAGGTTCAAGAAAGAGGTGAGGGTTTTTTTGTTTTTTTTTCCCTCTCTTCTTCCCGCTTCCACCCCTCCCTTTCTTCCTATTACTCACAATCTCTTCCCTTTTCTTCTCTGGTCCTGCTCCGCCCTTCCTACTCAGTCGAATGTACTGCGCAGCCCCATTTGCTTCAGGTGCATTTTCCACACTTAGATCTTTAACATCAGACAAGATTTAATTTATATTCCTGGAACATAGGGGGAATCCATTCCCCTATTAAAAGGAAGTCGATCTTAACCTACCTTAGGAAAAAAAGCGCAGAGATAGTGTTTCTACAAGATACGCACCTCTCGGATTCGGAACACAACAAATTAAGGACTGACTGGGTGGGCAGAGTGGAATATGCCTCGTATAAAACAGCCAGTAGAGGGGTGGCTATACTCTTTGGCAGGCAACTAGACTATGAGGTTCTAGACGTCCTTAAGGACACTGAGGGTAGATACATTATTGTACAGATTCGCACGGCAGATAATATCTACACTTTATGTAATATCTACGCCCCAAACCAAAGGGACAGGAAATTTTGGGATTCCTTGCAGACTATACTTGCACCTTTTCTAGGCACTCACATCATACTGGGAGGGGATTTTAACCTGGCCCCAAACCCTCACTGCGATAGACTCAAAGACCCCAATAGATGTACAGCAAGGAGACTGCCTAAGGTGTCGGATAAATTTGATAGAGAGGTTTTTGCAGGACTGGGTGGTACCCTGGATTTACTAGACATTTGGCGACAATTTAATCCTGATGGCAGAGATTACACTTGCATATCTCGAGCCACGCCCTCCATGTTACGTATTGACCTCTTCATGATCTCAAACTCGTTGGTCACCCAAGTCATTGATACAAAAATTGGAGAGGTTATTGTCTCTGACCATGCCCCCATAGCACTCTTTCTTGATGTCACCCCTAGAGTGTGTAATAGACGCACCCTACGCTTTCCAAAATATCTGGTAACGTCCCAGGAATTCCAAGCCTATTTGGTGCATTGCTGGGATGATTATAGAGCGAATAACATTAAACATCTGAATACGCCAGAACTTTTCTGGACGACAGCCAAAGCAGTTCTCTCAGGCAATATCATCGCATACCTAGCCCGCAGAAAGAAACAATCCTTGGAAAAAATCGAAAGACTGAGAAATAGCCTGGCGGATACTTACAGCGAGTATTGCACTACCCCCTCTAAAAATGGAGTACGACGCACTTCTTGCGCACCAAGCTTCGCAGGCACTCCTTCGGACCCGAGGTAAATACTACCGATACGGGGACAAATCTTGGAAGCTTTTGGCTACCCTAGTAAAATTAAATACCTTCTCTAAGCACATTGCAGCAATCAAGGAGGGGGGCGGGGTCCTTCGAGATTCTAAGCTGATAGCGGTGGCTTTTGCCTCCTATTACTCTTCCCTATACACAAGCGAACTTCCCCCAGGAAGCGAGGTGAGGGACCGATTCTGGGAGTCCATTGTGCTTCCAAAAATTTCTGAGGAGCAACTGAGCAAATTAAATGCCCCCATCGAGAGGGGGGAGGTTGAGAGAACTATCATGACCATGTCACTGGGTAAGGCGCCCGGCCCTGACGGGCCACCGATTGAATTCCACTGCTTGCTTAAACCACAGGTGGTCCCCTCCCTCATTGACCTGTTTGCTACCTATTTCAGGCAGGTGAGGACCCCTGCCCCAGAATTCTTGTCGGCCTCCATCACGCTGATACCAAAAGCAGGCAAAGACTGCTCGCTGCCCGAATCTTATAGGCCGATTTCCCTGCTGATCTCGGACTACAAGATCCTCACCAAATTGTTTGCCGAGAGACTAAAATTTATTTTACCCACTATCATTCATGAGGACCAGACGGGCTTCATGCATGCACGCTCGTCGGTTGTTAATGTACGTAGGGTCTTGCAGATAGTCCAACATTTCTGGGCTGACTCTGGAAGTGGTGGACAGACCGGAGGCCTTCCTGCTGTCACTTGATGCGGAGAAGGCCTTCGACCGAGTGGAGTGGGGTCACCTATTCAACACCATGGCTCAGGCAAATTTCACAGGCCCCTTCCTCACCCTTATTAAGAATCTTTATCACTCACCCACTGCAAATGTGCTCGTGAACATTGTTTTCTCATCCGACTTCTAACTACACAGAGGTACAAGACTCGGGTGCCCCCTGTCGCCCCTACTCTCTAATATAGCGCTGGAGCCTTTGGCTATTAAACTTCGCAAGAATTTTCCTGGCATTGACGTGGCAGGAGCCCCGCAACACCTGGTGTTATACGCAGATGATATGCTCCTTTGTGTGCAGGACCCCCAGGCGCATCTACCCAACATCATGCATAACCTTACTGATTTGGCCTATTCTCAGGGTACAAAGTGAATGTAAAAAAAAATCAGAGATCCTCTGGCTCAATAGGAAAAAGGGCTCTGTTGAGAGCTACCCCTTTACTGTGGCTAAACGTGATATCAAATGAATGGCTGGAGGTCTTTGCCATTGTCACTGTTGGGAAGAATTGCTCTACTCAAAATGATAGTGCTCCCGCGTATCCTGTACCCTCTTCTTATGCTCCCCTTGCTTTTCACCAAGTCGGATATCAAACTCTTAAATTCGGCAAACAGAGTGTTCATCTGGCAGAGGAAAAAGTCTTGGATCTCGAGAGATAAACTCAATATGACCTTCCTGAATGGAGGCCTGGCACTTCCAGACTTTAGGCTGTATAATTGGGCCGCACTGATTCGTCTGGTGGTGGATTGGCAGGTCATCACCCACCATTTCTGTCGCCGGGACTTGGAACAGGCAGAGCTGGGGGATGTATCCGTGGCATACCTTCCACATGTGGCAGACCTGAGGTCCCTGAGGGCCTTAGGCCTTAATGGGCTGTTCAAAGATCCTCTAAAGGCTTGGCACATAGCCCACAAATACCTGGGTAAAACTTGTCATGCCTCGTCCTATTTACCTATTAGGAAAAATCCAGACTTCCCAGCAGGATCTGAGACTCTACCCTTCAGGGTCTGGGAAGAAAGAGGGATAAAGTCACTCAAACACCTAATAGACCCACTAACCAAAACGGTTAAAATATTTGGTGCCTTACAAAGGGACTATGATTTACCAAGAACCCACTTTTATGCTTTTCTCCAGATACGCCACTATATTGGGGCATTGGTCAGAGACAGGGTAGATTTTTGGGAGGGTTCCCCTTTCCGCCTCACACAGTCACTATACGCTATGGGTAGATTCTCACTCTCTGGGATTTATCAGACGCTTTTGCAACGTCACCTTACAGACCTGCAACCACCCATTCAGTCTGGCTGGGTCAGAGAGGGTCTAGGAGAGGTCACATGGGTAGAGATAAGGAATAGTGTCAGCTACACTTAGGGAATCCCAAGTACGTTTCCTACACAGGGCATATTTCACACCGAGAGCTTTGGCAAAATGGGTGCCTACATACTCGAATAAATGCACCAAATGCGCACTAGACAATCCTAGTCTCTTACACTACATATGGGGGTGCCCCCCAATTAGGCAATTTTGGGGAAAAATACAATTCTGGTTGAAACAAAAATTACAGATACAGCTTGATATACACCCTGAAACTATTATATTTTTATGCTGGGACTAGCAATATAAACAACATTACTCAATGCTGAGCTTAATTATATTAGTGGCTAGGAAACACATATTAAAACACTGGATAAAGATGGTAAGCCCGTCCTTTAAGGGCTTTAAAAATTTGTTACAATCCCAAATATTCATTGAACAAATGGATGTAAGAGTGGATGTTCAGAATAGACTACATCTGTTTTTGCGCAAATGGCGCAGACTTATCCTCACTTTTGCACTGGAAATACAGAGGCTATTCCTCAGGCCATTTAAGGACTCTGTGATTTTCATGGAGGACTCCTTAAGAGGAGACTGGGATCAACTGTTTAATACAGAAAGTTAGAGACCCAACATTACTGACTTCCCAATGCGTCTCCTACTTATCCTCACCCCGGGGCTTATCGTTCCCAAGCTCTTTTCCTCTCCTGCCCCCCCCCCCCTTTTTTTTTTTTTCCCCGGCCAGGCCTCATCACCAGCGTTGTTCTGATTCTGAATGGAATATTTTGGTTAATAGTAGTGTAAGTCATTTAATTTAATTAGTTGGTTCTATAAAATATTAGGGAAGTTAGGGTTTTAAAATGAATAAAACGTTGGGGAAAAGCAGATACGTGCGGACATCCATATGCCACCTGTCCTGACTGTGGTAAACAGCAAAAGTGCTCAATTTCAGTTGGTGTTAATTACATGAACACTGTAATCGGTTCTTACTCTGTATTACTCCGATCAAAAGTACTGTACTTTATGTATGCAACACATATTAAGGTTTTATGCAATGTCTGTATGCTCTGTTCACTTTAATAAAAATGATATGTGAAAAAAAAAAAATTGTTTTGTAGAGGAGGCAGTGGGATTGTCAGGAGGGATGTTAAAGTCACCAAGAATGAGGGAAGGGGTGTCTGAGGTGTCTGAGGAAAGGAAATAAGATAGCCAGGCAGCCAAGTGATCTAGAAATTGAATTGAGGAGCCAGGGTCGGTGTATGACTGCAACACGTATAGGGAGGGGAAAGAATAAGCAAATCATGTGAGTTTCAAATGAGGAAAATGTGAGGGAAGAGATGGGTTGTATTTGTTGAAAGGTACAAGAGGAAAGCAAAACACCTACACCACCTCCTTGTCTATTACCAGACCTAGGAGTTTGGCTGAAATGGAGACTCCCATGTGATAGACCAGCAGTGGATGCTGTGTCTAGGGGAGAGAGCAAGGTTTCTGTTAGGGCCAGAAGGTTGAGGGAGCAGGAGATAAAGAGGTCATGTATAGAGCGTATTGCAAACAGAAGGAGGTCTGATTTATTTTCCTTTGGCAGCCTGGGGCTATATCAGACACTCCATGCAACTGGAACCTGAGCTGGAGAAGGCCCCACCGTCTTCATTCCAGGGTCTCTGCAATCATTCAAGGACCACACGAGAGCCAGCAGCCTGCACAAATGAACCTCCCACAGATGCTTCCCCCACAACTATAAGCTAGGAAGAAGAGGTAAGAAATGGGTACACAAGCAATTCTTCCGAAGTGAGCAGGTGAACGATGGAGCTTTGGAGAAATGCATCTTTTCCCATTGAATTCTGACTCCGCCCCCTCTATTGGAATTCTATTACACGAATCAACCACCCTTTCTGTAAAGAAACTCTTCTAAACTGTTATACCTTAAAGGGACATTAAACAATTTAAGACTGCTATAACTGCTTAATTATATGTAGTCAAATATACTATCATTATTTGCTTTGCCTTCTTTAAATTGTAGGCTTTCAAGTTACTGTCAAAATTGGAAGTGCAGGTGCCAGATGTCAAACAGCTATATTACACACGGTCATTGGTTGAAATTAGTGTCCCTAATTGGCACTGTAAGAAAAAGTAACCCAGGTTGGCAAGGCATCCCCATCGCTTTATGAACTCAAAAACATTACATTTATTTATTTTATTCTAGCTGTTGCCCGCGACTTCGCACATGTGCGTTTTGTGATTTGTTAAAAAAATGAATCCGCCTCTTTTTACCTCCCCCTTAAGTAGATTTTGAGGAAATGGTAAAACACTTGTTTCTTTATTTTTCAAGGAGAATCTAAATACCAATTTTTCATTTCATTTAATTTCATCGGTTTTTAAGATATAGGTATCCTCATAAAAAAGTTCACATCACTTTTTCACCCCCTTAGGGACGTAATTTCCCAAAATACTTCCCTAGTTGGTGCCTACGTCATAAAAACAACGTAACTTCAAAATTTCACATTCCTAGGTTAAACGGTTTGAGCTAGGCGTTGATGAGTCAGTCAGTGAGGAATCCTTTTATAAATATAGATTTAAGCTAATATAATTACAGTATACATACACATAATCTGTACTTTCAAAATGTAAATGTAGTGTTTAATGTCCCTTTATCCTGGAAACCTCTAAAATGAGATCATAACCCCTTGTCCTGGTGTTGTGACAATTGCCTCATCCTCAGCTTTAACAACTCCCTATATAGATGAATTAATGTTACAATAATATCTCATCTCTTAGCTATACATAGTAAGGTTATGGCATCACTTTTACTGTTTAGACAATGTTCTAGTTTAGTGGCTTGTTCCGTATAGTGTCTATTTTATTTATGTACTTCAGCAAATACAGTCTCAGATCTATACCCAATGGGAGCTTGATGCCTTTGTTTCCGCGTGAGCTTTCAGACTCGCCAGAAATAGCAGTTATGAAGCAGCAGTCTAAAGACCACTGCTCCATAACTGATCCGCTGCCTCTGAGGCTGTGGAAATCAATCCGCCCGATCCTATACGATCGGGCTGATTGACACCACTGCTATCAGCTGATTGGCCGAGAATCTGCAGGGGGGCGGCATTGCACAAGCAATTCACAAGAACTGCTTGTGCAATGGTAAATGCCGACAGCGTATGCTGTCAATACACTGTCGGCATTAATCGATGTCTGTCAGTGTAATGCTCCTTGTCACTGGTGGATCACAATCTGCTTTAATTGTACTCAAAACTTTTTATGTAGGAATCTATTGGTGAGTATATACCTTTAATTGTGTAATTGTATAATTTACTCCTTTAAGCTTTCTATGAATAAGTAGGGAGATGAGAGGTTAATGAATTACTCAGTGTAATGTTAAACCAGGTTAACAGGAGGAGCCCATCCAGAGTCTGAAAATATTTGGTGTTATGACGTTATACGGCTGGTAACTGAGAGAACAACCTCCTGCTAATGATTCTAAGCACTCTGGACACAGGGAGAGAGGTAGTGCAGCAGCTGACAGGCATTGAGTGAAAAAGCTCCAGACACAGGGAGAGAGGTAGTGCAGCAGCTGACAGGCACTGAGGGGAAATGCTCCAGACACAGGGAGAGAGGTAATGCAGCAGCTGACAGGCACTGAGTGGAAATGCTTCAGACACAGGGAGAAAGGTAGTGCAGCAGCTGAATGCACTGAGTGGAAAAGCTCCAGACACAGGTAGAGAGGTAATGCAGCAGCTGAAAGGCACCGAGTGGAAATGCTCCAGACACAGGGAGAGAGGTAATGCAGCAGCTGACAGGCAGTGAATGGAAATGCTCCAGACACAGGGAGAGAGGTAGTGCAGCAGCTGATAGGCACTGAGTGGAAACGCTCCAGACACAGTGAGAGAGGTAATGCAGCAGCTGACAGGCACTAAGTGGAAATGCTTCAGACACAGGGAGAGGGGTAATGCAGCAGCTGACAGGCACTGAGTGGAAATGCTCCAGACAGAGGGAAAGAGGTAATGCAGCAGCTGACAGGCACTGAGTGGAAACTTTCAAGACACAGGTAGAGAGGTAATGCAGCAGCTGACAGGCACTGAGTGGAAATGCTCCAGACACAGGGAGAGAGGTAATGCAGCAGCTGACAGGCACTGAGTGGAAATGCTCCAGACACAGGGAGAGAGGTAATGCAGCAGCTGATAGGCACTGAGTGGAAACGCTTCAGACACAGGGAGAGAGGTAGTGCAGCAGCTGACAGGCACTGAGTGGAAACGCTCCAGAAACAAGGAGAGAGGTAATGCAGCAGCTGACAGGCACTGAGTGGAAAAGCTCCAGACACAGGGAGAGAGGTAATGCAGCAGCTGACAGGCACTGAGTGGAAATGCTTCAGACACAGGGAGAAAGGTAGTGCAGCAGCTGAATGCACTGAGTGGAAAAGCTCCAGACACAGGGAGAGAGGTAATGCAGCAGCTGATAGGCACCGAGTGGAAATGCTCCAGACACAGGAAGAGGGGTATTGCAGCAGCTGACAGGCAGTGAGTGGAAATGCTCCAGACACAGGGAGAGAGGTAATGCAGCAGCTGACAGGCACTGAGTGGAAACGCTCCAGACACAGTGAGAGAGGTAATGCAGCAGCTGACAGGCACTGAGTGGAAATGCTTCAGACACAGGGAGAGGGGTAATGCAGCAGCTGACAGGCACTGAGTGGAAATGCTCCAGACAGAGGGAGAGAGGTAATGCAGCAGCTGACAGGCACTGAGTGGAAATGCTCCAGACACAGGGAGAGAGGTAGTGCAGTAGCTGACAGGCACTGAGTGGAAACCTTCAAGACACAGGGAGAGAGGTAATGCAGCAGCTGACAGGCACTAAATGGAAACGCTCCAGATACAGGGAGAGAGGTAATGCAGCAGCTGATAGGCACTGAGTGGAAATGCTTCAGACACAATGAGAGAGGTAATGCAGCAGCTGACAGGCACTGAGTGGAAACAATCCAGACACAGGGAGAGAGGTAATGCAGCAGCTGACGGAACTGAGTGGAAATGCTCCAGACACAGGGAGAGAGGTAATGCAGCAGCTGACAGGCACTGAGTGGAAATGCTCCAGACACAGGGAGAGAGGAAGTGCAGCAGCTGACAGGCACTGAGTGGAAATGCTCCAGACACAGGGAGAGAGGTAGTGCAGCAGCTGACAGGCACTGAGAGGAAATACTCAAGACACAGGGAGAGAGGTAATGCAGCAGCTGACAGGCACTGAGTGGAAACACTCCAGACACAGGGAGAGAGGTAGTGCAGCAGCTGACAGGCACTGAGTGGAAATGCTCCAGACACAGGGAGAGAGGAAGTGCAGCAGCTGACAGGCACTGAGTGGAAATGCTCCAGACACAGGGAGAGAGGTAATGCAGCAGCTGACAGGCACTGAGAGGAAATACTCCAGACACAGGGAGAGAGGTAATGCAGCAGCTGACAGGCACTGAGTGGAAACCCTTCAGACACAGGGAGAGAGGTAATGCAGCAGCTGACAGGCACTGAGTGGAAATGCTCCAGACACAGGGAGAGAGGTAATGCAGCAGCTGACAGGCACTGAGTGGAAAGGCTCCAGACACAGGGAGAGAGGTAGTGTAGCAGCTGACAGGCACTGAGTGGAAACCCTCTGGACACAGGGAGAGAGGTAATGCAGCAGCTGACAGGCACTGAGTGGAAATGCTTCAGACACAGGGAGAGAGGTAGTGCAGCAGCTGACAGGCACTGAGTGGAAATGCTTCAGACACAGGGAGAGAGGTAATGCAGCAGCTGACAGGCACTGAGAGGAAATACTCCAGACAGAGGGAAAGAGGTAATGCAGCAGCTGACAGGCACTGAGTGGAAACTTTCAAGACACAGGGAGAGAGGTAATGCAGCAGCTGACAGGCACTGAGTGGAAATGCTCCAGACACAGGGAGAGAGGTAATGCAGCAGCTGACAGGCACTGAGTGGAAACTTTCAAGACACAGGGAGAGAGGTAATGCAGCAGCTGACAAGCACTGAGTGGAAATGCTCCAGACACAGGGAGAGAGGTAATGCAGCAGCTGACAGGCAGTGAATGGAAATGCTCCAGACACAGGGAGAGAGGTAGTGCAGCAGCTGATAGGCACTGAGTGGAAACGCTCCAGACACAGTGAGAGAGGTAATGCAGCAGCTGACAGGCACTGAGTGGAAATGCTCCAGACACAGGGAGAGAGGTAATGCAGTAGCTGACAGGCACTGAGTGGAAACGCTCCAGACACAGTGAGAGAGGTAATGCAGCAGCTGACAGGCACTGAGTGGAAATGCTTCAGACACAGGGAGAGGGGTAATGCAGCAGCTGACAGGCACTGAGTGGAAATGCTCCAGACAGAGGGAAAGAGGTAATGCAGCAGCTGACAGGCACTGAGTGGAAACTTTCAAGACACAGGTAGAGAGGTAATGCAGCAGCTGACAGGCACTGAGTGGAAATGCTCCAGACACAGGGAGAGAGGTAATGCAGCAGCTGACAGGCACTGAGTGGAAATGCTCCAGACACAGGGAGAGAGGTAATGCAGCAGCTGATAGGCACTGAGTGGAAACGCTCCAGACACAGGGAGAGAGGTAGTGCAGCAGCTGACAGGCACTGAGTGGAAACGCTCCAGAAACATGGAGAGAGGTAATGCAGCAGCTGACAGGCACTGAGTGGAAAAGCTCCAGACACAGGGAGAGAGGTAATGCAGCAGCTGACAGGCACTGAGTGGAAATGCTTCAGACACAGGGAGAAAGGTAGTGCAGCAGCTGAATGCACTGAGTGGAAAAGCTCCAGACACAGGGAGAGAGGTAATGCAGCAGCTGATAGGCACCGAGTGGAAATGCTCCAGACACAGGAAGAGGGGTATTGCAGCAGCTGACAGGCACTGAGTGGAAATGCTCCAGACACAGGGAGAGAGGTAATGCAGCAGCTGACAGGCACTGAGTGGAAACGCTCCAGACACAGTGAGAGAGGTAATGCAGCAGCTGACAGGCACTGAGTGGAAATGCTTCAGACACAGGGAGAGGGGTAATGCAGCAGCTGACAGGCACTGAGTGGAAATGCTCCAGACAGAGGGAGAGAGGTAATGCAGCAGCTGACAGGCACTGAGTGGAAATGCTCCAGACACAGGGAGAGAGGTAGTGCAGCAGCTGACAGGCACTGAGTGGAAACCTTCAAGACACAGGGAGAGAGGTAATGCAGCAGCTGACAGGCACTAAATGGAAACGCTCCAGATACAGGGAGAGAGGTAATGCAGCAGCTGATAGGCACTAAATGGAAACGCTCCAGATACAGGGAGAGAGGTAATGCAGCAGCTGACAGGCACTGAGTGGAAACAATCCAGACACAGGGAGAGAGGTAATGCAGCAGCTGACGGCACTGAGTGGAAATGCTCCAGACACAGGGAGAGAGGTAATGCAGCAGCTGACAGGCACTGAGTGGAAATGCTCCAGACACAGGGAGAGAGGAAGTGCAGCAGCTGACAGGCACTGAGTGGAAATGCTCCAGACACAGGGAGAGAGGTAGTGCAGCAGCTGACAGGCACTGAGAGGAAATACTCAAGACACAGGGAGAGAGGTAATGCAGCAGCTGACAGGCACTGAGTGGAAACACTCCAGACACAGGGAGAGAGGTAGTGCAGCAGCTGACAGGCACTGAGTGGAAATGCTCCAGACACAGGGAGAGAGGTAGTGCAGCAGCTGACAGGCACTGAGTGGAAATGCTCCAGACACAGGGAGAGAGGTAATGCAGCAGCTGACAGGCACTGAGAGGAAATTCTCCAGACACAGGGAGAGAGGTAATGCAGCAGCTGACATGCACTGAGTGGAAACCCTTCAGACACAGGGAGAGAGGTAATGCAGCAGCTGACAGGCACTGAGTGGAAATGCTCCAGACACAGGGAGAGAGGTAATGCAGCAGCTGACAGGCACTGAGTGGAAAGGCTCCAGACACAGGGAGAGAGGTAGTGCAGCAGCTGACAGGCACTGAGTGGAAACCCTCTGGACACATGGAGAGAGGTAATGCAGCAGCTGACAGGCACTGAGTGGAAATGCTTCAGACACAGGGAGAGAGGTAGTGCAGCAGCTGACAGGCACTGAGTGGAAATGCTTCAAACACAGGGAGAGAGGTAATGCAGCAGCTGACAGGCACTGAGAGGAAATACTCCAGACAGAGGGAAAGAGGTAATGCAGCAGCTGACAGGCACTGAGTGGAAACTTTCAAGACACAGGGAGAGAGGTAATGCAGCAGCTGACAGGCACTGAGTGGAAATGCTCCAGACACAGGGAGAGAGGTAATGCAGCAGCTGACAGGCACTGAGTGGAAACTTTCAAGACACAGGGAGAGAGGTAATGCAGCAGCTGACAAGCACTGAGTGGAAATGCTCCAGACACAGGGAGAGAGGTAGTGCAGCAGCTGACAGGCACTGAGGTGAAACGCTACAGACACAGGGAGAGAGGTAATGCAGCAGCTGACAGGCACTGAGTGGAAATGCTCCAGACACAGGGAGAGAGGTAGTGCAGCAGCTGACAGGCACTGAGAGGAAATACTCCAGACAGAGGGAAAGAGGTAATGCAGCAGCTGACAGGCACTGAGTGGAAACTTTCAAGACACAGGGAGAGAGGTAATGCAGCAGCTGACAAGCACTGAGTGGAAATGCTCCAGACACAGGGAGAGAGGTAGTGCAGCAGCTGACAGGCACTGAGGTGAAACGCTACAGACACAGGGAGAGAGGTAATGCAGCAGCTGACAGGCACTGAGTGGAAATGCTCCAGACACAGGGAGAGAGGAAGTGCAGCAGCTGACAGGCACTGAGTGGAAATGCTCCAGACACAGGGAGAGAGGTAGTGCAGCAGCTGACAGGCACTGAGAGGAAATACTCAAGACACAGGGAGAGAGGTAATGCAGCAGCTGACAGGCACTGAGTGGAAACACTCCAGACACAGGGAGAGAGGTAGTGCAGCAGCTGACAGGCACTGAGTGGAAATGCTCCAGACACAGGGAGAGAGGAAGTGCAGCAGCTGACAGGCACTGAGTGGAAAAGCTCCAGACACAGGGAGAGAGGTAATGCAGCAGCTGACAGGCACTGAGAGGAAATACTCCAGACACAGGGAGAGAGGTAATGCAGCAGCTGACAAGCACTGAGTGGAAACCCTTCAGACACAGGGAGAGAGGTAATGCAGCAGCTGACAGGCACTGAGTGGAAATGCTCCAGACACAGGGA
Organism: Bombina bombina; assembly: GCF_027579735.1. Lineage (NCBI taxonomy): Eukaryota > Metazoa > Chordata > Amphibia > Anura > Bombinatoridae > Bombina > Bombina bombina. The sequence goes on from NC_069502.1 coordinate 26,062,544, forward strand.
GAGAGGTAATGCAGCAGCTGACAGGCACTGAGTGGCAACGCTCCAGACACAGGGAGAGAGGTAATGCAGCAGCTGACAGGCACTGAGTGGAAAGGCTCCAGACACAGGGAGAGAGGTAGTGCAGCAGCTGACAGGCACTGAGTGGAAACCCTCTGGACACAGGGAGAGAGGTAATGCAGCAGCTGACAGGCACTGAGTGGAAATGCTTCAGACACAGGGAGAGAGGTAGTGCAGCAGCTGACAGGCACTGAGTGGAAATGCTTCAGACACAGGGAGAGAGGTAGTGCAGCAGCTGATAGGCACTGAGTGGAAATGCTCCAGACACAGGGAGAGAGGTAGTGCAGCAGCTGACAGGCACTGAGAGGAAATACTCCAGACACAGGGAGAGAGGTAATGCAGCAGCTGACAGGCACTGAGTGGAAACTTTCAAGACACAGGGAGAGAGGTAATGCAGCAGCTGACAAGCACTGAGTGGAAATGCTCCAGACACAGGGAGAGAGGTAATGCAGCAGCTGACAGGCACTGAGTGGAAACTTTCAAGACACAGGGAGAGAGGTAATGCAGCAGCTGACAAGCACTGAGTGGAAATGCTCCAGACACAGGGAGAGAGGTAGTGCAGCAGCTGACAGGCACTGAGGTGAAATGCTACAGACACAGGGAGAGAGGTAATGCAGCAGCTGACAGGCACTGAGTGGAAATGCTCCAGACACAGGGAGAGAGGTAGTGCAGCAGCTGACAGGCACTGAGAGGAAATACTCCAGACAGAGGGAAAGAGGTAATGCAGCAGCTGACAGGCACTGAGTGGAAACTTTCAAGACACAGGGAGAGAGGTAATGCAGCAGCTGACAAGCACTGAGTGGAAATGCTCCAGACACAGGGAGAGAGGTAGTGCAGCAGCTGACAGGCACTGAGGTGAAACGCTACAGACACAGGGAGAGAGGTAATGCAGCAGCTGACAGGCACTGAGTGGAAATGATCCAGACACAGGGAGAGAGGTAGTGCAGCAGCTGACAGGCACTGAGAGGAAATACTCCAGACAGAGGGAAAGAGGTAATGCAGCAGCTGACAGGCACTGAGTGGAAACTTTCAAGACACAGGGAGAGAGGTAATGCAGCAGCTGACAGGCACTGAGGTGAAACGCTACAGACACAAGGAGAGAGGTAGTGCAGCAGCTGACAGGCACTGAGTGGAAATGCTCCAGACACAGGGAGAGAGGTAATGCAGCAGCTGACAGGCACTGAGTGGAAATGCTCCAGACACAATAAGAGAGGTAATGCAGCAGCTGACAAGCACTGAGTGGAAATGCTCCAGACACAGGGAGAGAGGTAATGCAGCAGCTGATAGGCACTGAGTGGAAATGCTCCAGACACAATAAGAGAGGTAATGCAGCAGCTGACAGGCACTGAGTGGAAATGCTCCAGGCACAGGGAGAGAGGAAGTGCAGCAGCTGACAGGCACTGAGTGGAAATGCTCCAGACACAGGGAGAGAGGTAATGCAGCAGCTGATAGGCACTGAGTGGAAATGCTCCAGACACAGGGAAAGAAGTAATGCAGCAGTTGATAGGCACTGAGTGGAAACGCTCCAGACACAGGGAGAGAGGTAATGCAGCAGCTGATAGGCACTGAGTGGAAATGCTCCAGACACAGGGAGAGAGGTAGTGCAGCAGCTGATAGGCACTGAGTGGAAATGCTCCAGACACAGGGAGAGAGGTAGTGCAGCAGCTGACAGGCACTGAGGGGAAATGCTCCAGACACAGGGAGAGAGGTAATGCAGCTGCTGACAGGCACTGAGTGGAAATGCTCCAGACACAGGGAGAGAGGTAATGCAGCAGCTGACAGGCACTGAGTGGAAATGCTCCAGACACAGGGAGAGAGGTAATGCAGCAGCTGACAGGCACTGAGGTGAAACGCTCCAGACACAGGGAGAGAGGTAATGCAGCAGCTGATAGGCACTGAGGGGAAATGCTCCAGACACAGGGAGAGAGGTAATGCAGCTGCTGACAGGCACTGAGTGGAAATGCTCCAGACACAGGGAGAGAGGTAATGCAGCAGCTGACAGGCACTGAGTGGAAATGCTCCAGACACAGGGAGAGAGGTAATGCAGCAGCTGATAGGCACTGAGTGAAAACGCTCCAGACACAGTGAGAGAGTTAGTGCAGCAGCTGACAGGCACTGAGTGGAAACGCTCCAGACACAGTGAGAGAGGTAGTGCAGCAGCTGACAGGCACTGAGTGTAAACGCTCCAGAAACAAGGAGAGAGGTAATGCAGCAGTTGACAATCACTGAGTGGAAATGCTCCAGACTCAGGGAGAGAGGTAGTGCAGCAGCTGATAGGCACTGAGTGGAAATGCTCCTGACATAGGGAGAGAGGTAATGCAGCAGATGACAGGCACTGAGTGGAAATGCTCCAGACACTGGGAGAGAGGTAATGCAGCTGCTGACAGGCACTGAGTGGAAATGCTCCAGACACAGGGAGAGAGGTAATGCAGCAGCTGATAGGCACTGAGTGGAATTGCTGCAGACACAATAAGAGAGGTAATGCAGCAGCTGACAGGCACTGAGTGGAAATGCTCCAGACACAGGGAGAGAGGTAGTGCAGCAGCTGACAGGCACTGAGTGGAAATGCTCCAGACACAATAAGAGAGGTAATGCAGCAGCTGACAGGCACTGAGTGGAAATGCTCCAGACACAATAAGAGAGGTAATGCAGCAGCTGACAGGCACTGAGTGGAAATGCTCCAGACACAGGGAGAGAGGTAGTGCAGCAGCTGACAGGCACTGAGTGGAAATGCTCCAGACACAGGGAGAGAGGTAATGCAGCAGCTGACAGGCACTGAGTGGAAATACACCAGACACAGGGAGAGAGGTAGTGCAACAGCTGACAGGCACTGAGTGGAAATGCTCCAGACACAATAAGAGAGGTAGTGCAGCAGCTGACAGGCACTGAGTGGAAATGCTCCAGACACAGGGAGAGAGTTAATGCAGCAGCTGATAGGCACTGAGGGGAAATGTTCCAGACACAGGGAGAGAGGTAATGCAGCAGCTGATAGGCACTGAGAGAAAATGCTCCAGACACAGGGAGAGAGGTAATGCAGCAGCTGATAGGCACTCAGTGGAAATGCTCCAGACACAGGGAGAGAGGTAGTGCAGCAGCTGACAGGCACTGAGTGGAAATGTTCCAGACACAATAAGAGAGGTAGTGCAGCAGCTGACAGTCACTGAGTGAAAATGCTCCAGACACAGGGAGAGAGGTAGTGCAGCAGCTGACAGGCACTGAGTGGAAATGCTCCAGACACAGGGAGAGAGGTAATGCAACAGCTGACAGGCACTGAGTGGAAATGCTCCAGACACAATAAGAGAGGTAGTGCAGCAGCTGACAGGCACTGAGTGGAAATGCTCCAGACACAGGGAGAGAGGTAGTGCAGCAGCTGACAGGCACTGAGTGGAAATGCTCCAGACACAGGGAGAGAGGTAATGCAACAGCTGACAGGCACTGAGTGGAAATGCTCCAGACACAATAAGAGAGGTAGTGCAGCAGCTGACAGGCACTGAGTGGAAATGCTCCAGACACAGGGAGAGAGGTAATGCAGCAGCTGACAGGCACTGAGTGGAAATGCTCCAGACACAATAAGAGAGGTAGTGCAGCAGCTGACAGGCACTGAGTGGAAATGCTCCAGACACAGGGAGAGAGGTAGTGCAGCAGCTGACAGGCACTGAGTGGAAATGCTCCAGACACAGGGAGAGAGGTAATGCAGCAGCTGACAGGCACTGAGTGGAAATGCTCCAGACACAATAAGAGAGGTAATGCAGCTGCTGACAGTCACTGAGTGGAAATGCTCCAGACACAGGGAGAGAGGTAGTGCAGCAGCTGACAGGCACTGAGTGGAAATGCTCCAGACACAGGGAGAGAGGTAATGCAACAGCTGACAGGCACTGAGTGGAAATGCTCCAGACACAATAAGAGAGGTAGTGCAGCAGCTGACAGGCACTGAGTGGAAATGCTCCAGACACAATAAGAGAGGTAGTGCAGCAGCTGACAGGCACTGAGTGGAAACGCTTCAGACACAGTGAGAGAGGTAGTGCAGCAGCTGACAGGCACTGAGTGGAAATGCTTCAGACACAGGGAGAGAGGTAATGCAGCAGCTGACAGGCACTGAGTGGAAATGCTCCAGACACAGGGAGAGAGGTAATGCAGCAGCTTACAGGCACTGAGTGGAAATTCTCCAGACACAGTGAGAGAGGTAATGCAGCAGCTGACAAGCACTGAGTGGAAACGCTCCAGACACAGGGAGAGAGGTAATGCAGCAGCTGACAGGCACTGAGTGGAAACCCTCTGGACACTGTGAGAGAGGTAATGCAGCAGCTGACAGGCACTGAGTGGAAACCCTCCAGACACAGGGAGAGAGGTAATGCAGCAGCTGACAGGCACTGAGTGGAAACCCTCCAGACACAGGGACAGAGGTAGTGCAGCAGCTGACAGGCACTGAGTGGAAATACTCCAGACACAGGGAGAGAGGTAGTGCAGCAGCTGACAGGCACTGAGTGGAAACGCTCCAGACACAGGGAGAGAGGTAATGCAGCAGCTGACAGGCACTGAGTGGAAACCCTCTGGACACAGTGAGAGAGGTAATGCAGCAGCTGACAGGCACTGAGAGGAAACATAGAAACATAGAAACATAGATATTGACGGCAGATAAGAGCCATAGGCCCAGCAAGTCTGCCCGACCTTACCTAACAGTATAAACTTATCTAGTTCGTAGGATAGCCCTATGCTTGTCCCATGCATTTTTAAAGTCCCCCACAGTGTTTGTTGCTACTACCTCTTGAGGAAGTTTATTCCATAAATCAATCACTCTTTCTGTAAAGAAGCTTCCTCAAATTACTCCTGAATCTAGTACCCTTTAGCTTGAGCTCATGACCCCTTGTTCTTGAATTTTCCATTTTATGTAAAATACCCACAGCCTCAGTTTTACTAAACCCTTTAATGTACTTGAAAGTTGCTATCATATCACCTCTTTCCCTTCTCTCCTCTAAGCTATACATATTTAGGTCATTGAGCCTATCCTGGTAAGTTTTATTTTTTAGACCATGTGCCATTTTGGTAGCCCTCCTTTGCACAGATTCAAGTTTGTTAATATCCTTCTGAAGATATGGCCTCCAGAACTGCACACAATACTCAAGATGAGGCCTAACTAATGATCTATAAAGTGGCATAAGAACCTTACTATTTCTGCTGCAATTACCTCTACCAATACATCCAAGCATTCTGCTAGCCTTACTCGCTGCATTACTACATTGTTTACTAAGTTTTAAATCATCTGAAATAATAATTCCCAAGTCCTGTTCCTCATCTGTAACAGTCAGTAAAGTGTCATTGAGTCTGTAATTAACATTTGGATTTTTCTTCCCTAAATGCATTATTTTACACTTTGCTGTGTTCAACTTTAGATCCCAGTCGTTTGTCCAATCCTCCAATTGTTGTATATCACTTCTCATTTTGTCTACCCCCCCCCCCTGGAACATCCACTCTGTTGCAAATTTTTGTATCATCTGCAAAGAGACATACTTTCCCCTCTAGCCCTTTGCTGATATCGCAGATAAATATGTTAAACAAAACAGGCCCCAGAACTGACCCCTGAGGAACACCACTAGTAACAGCCACCTCTGCTGAATGAACTCCATTTACTAAGACACTTTGTTTTCTGTCCTTAAGCCAGCATTCCACCCAGTTCACAATTTTTGAATCTAGACCAAGGAGAGATAGTTTGTGAATAAGTTTATTGTGTGGGACGGTGTCAAATGCTTTGCTGAAATCTAGATATGCTACATCAACTGCTCCTCCCTTGTCTAATACTTTTGTTACATAATCAAAGAAGTCAATTAGATTAGTCTGACATGATCTCCCTGAAGTAAAACCATGCTGATTTTGGTCCTCTAAATTGTTTGTCTTTATGTAAGTCATAATTCTTTCTTTTAAGAGGCTTTCCATTAATTTCCCTACTACTGAAGTTAAACTAACTGGCCTGTAGTTGTCAAATTCTTCTCTACTGCCCTTTTTATGAAGAGGTATTACATTTGCTATTTTCCAATCATCTGGGACAGCTCCTGTTAATAGTGACTGATTAAACAGATCAGTTAATGGGACAGTTAGCACTGATCGAAGTTCTATTAAAACCCTTGGATGAATATTATCAGGACCCACTGCCTTTGTAACATTTATTTTTGATAATGCTAACAAAACCTCATCCTCTGTAAAAAGATTACTGTTAAGCTTGTTTCTATTTTCCATAGCATCCCTTAATGTAGACATTGTATCTTCACAATCTTTAGTGAAAACAGAACAGAAGTAATCATTGAGACAGTCTGCAATCTGCTTATCTCCTTCTATTATTCTACCATCAACTGATTTCAATTTTACTATTCCTACCTTATTTTTTCTTCTTTCACTGATATATCTAAAGAATGTTTTGTCCCCATGTTTTACTGACTGTGCTATCTTCTCTTCTGCATGAGCTTTAACCTTCCTAATTAACTGCTTAGTCTTTTTTTGTTGGAGTCTCCATATTTTCATATCATCATCTGCTTGTGTGTGTCTGTAATTTTTATAAGCTATCTTTTTTGTCTTTACAGCATGTGCTACTTCTTTGGAAAACCAAATTGGTTTCCGCTTTCTTTTACTTTTACAGACATGTCTAATACAGTGTGCGGTTGCATCTAAAATGGCACCTTTCACAAATTCCCACTGTTCTTGAACCCCTGTAATAAGAGTTTTCCCCTTTAAATAGTTTTTTAGGTATTCTCCCATTAATGAAAAATCTGCCGTCCTAAAGTCTAAAACTTTTGTTTTAGTCTGGGTGGACAGTTCCTGAACATGAATACTAAACCAAACAGATTGATGATCACTGGATCCTAAGGAAATGCTCCAGACACAGGGAGAGAGGTAATGCAGCAGCTGACAGGCACTGGGTGGAAACTTTCAAGACACAGGGAGAGAGGTAATGCAGCAGCTGACAGGCATTGAGTAGAAAAGCTCCAGACACAGGGAGAGAGGTAATGCAGCAGCTGACAGGCACTGAGTGGAAATGCTCCAGACACAGGGAAAGAGGTAATGCAGCAGCGGACAGGCATTGAGTGGAAAAGCTCCAGACACAGGGAGAGAGGTAATGCAGCAGCTGACAGGCACTGAGTGGAAAAGCTCCAGACACAGGGAGAGAGGTAATGCAGCAGCTGACAGGCACTGAGTGGAAAACCTCCAGACACAGGGAGACAGGTAATGCAGCAGCTGACAGGCACTGAGTGGAAATGCTCCAGACACAGGGAGACAGGTAATGCAGCAGCTGACAGGCACTGAGTGGAAATGCTCCAGACTCAGGGAGAGAGGTAGTGCAGCAGCTGACAGACACTGAGTGGAAATGCTCCAGACACAGGGAGAGAGGTAGTGCAGCAGCTGACAGGCACTGAGTGGAATTGATACAGACACAGGGAGAGAGGTAATGCAGCAGCTGATAGGCACTGAGTTGAAATGCTCCAGACACAGGGAGAGAGGTAATGCAGCAGCTGACAGGCACTGAGTGGGAAAGCTCCAGACACAGGGAGAGAGGTAATGCAGCAGCTGACAGGCACTGAGTGGAAATGCTCCAGACACAGAGATAGGGGTAATGCAGCAGCTGACAGGCACTGAGTGGAAACGCTTCACACACAATGAGAGAGGTAATGCAACAGCTGACAGGCACTGAGTGGAAAAGCTGCAGACACAGGGAGAGAGGTAATGCAGCAGCTGACAGGCACTGAGTGGAAACACTCCAGACACAGGGAGAGAGGTAGTGCAGCAGCTGACAGGCACTGAGTGGAAACCCTCCAGACACAGGGAGACAGGTAATGCAGCAGCTGACAGGCACTGAGTGGAAATGCTCCAGACACAGGGAGAGAGGTAGTGCAGCAGCTGACAGGCACTAAGTGGAAATGCTCCAGACACAGGGAGAGAGGTAATGCAGCAGCTGACAGGCACTGAGTGGAATTGCTACAGACACAGGGAGAGAGGTAATGCAGCAGCTGACAGGCACTGAGTGGAAATGCTCCAGACACAGGGAGAGAGGTAATGCAGCAGCTGACAGGCACTGAGTGGAAATGATCCAGACACAGGGAGAGAGGTAATGCAGCAGCTGACAGGCACTGAGTGGAAATGCTGCAGACACAGGGAGAGAGGTAGTGCAGCAGCTGACAGGCACTGAGTGGAAACACTTCAGACACAATAAGAGAGGTAATGCAGCAGCTGACAGGCACTGAGTGGAAATGCTCCAGACACAGGGAGAGAGGAAGTGCAGCAGCTGACAGGCACTGAGTGGAAATGCTCCAGACACAGGGAGAGAGGTAATGCAGCAGCTGACAGGCACTGAGTGGAAATGCTCCAGACACAGGGAGAGAGGTAGTGCAGCAGCTGACAGGCATTAAGTGGAAATGCTCCAGACACAGGGACAGAGGAAGTGCAGAAGCTGACAGGCACTGAGAGGAAATACTCCAGACACAGGGAGAGAGGTAGTGCAGCAGCTGACAGGCACTGAGTGGAAATGCTCCAGACACAGGGAGAGAGGTAATGCAGCAGCTGACAAGCACTGAGTGGAAAAGCTCCAGACACAGGGAGAGAGGTAATGCAGCAGCTGACAGGCACTGAGTGGAAATGCTCCAGACACAGATAGGGGTAATGCAGCAGCTGATAGGCACTGAGTGGAAACGCTTCACACACAATGAGAGAGGTAATGCAGCAGCTGACAGGCACTGAGTGGAAAAGCTGCAGACACAGGGAGAGAGGTAATGCAGCAGCTGACAGGCACTGAGAGGAAATACTCCAGACACAGGGAGAGAGGTAATGCAGCAGCTGACAAGCACTGAGTGGAAACCCTTCAGACACAGGGAGAGAGGTAATGCAGCAGCTGACAGGCACTGAGTGGAAATGCTCCAGACACAGTGAGAGAGGTAATGCAGCAGCTGACAGGCACTGAGTGGCAACGCTCCAGACACAGGGAGAGAGGTAATGCAGCAGCTGACAGGCACTGAGTGGAAAGGCTCCAGACACAGGGAGAGAGGTAGTGCAGCAGCTGACAGGCACTGAGTGGAAACCCTCTGGACACAGGGAGAGAGGTAATGCAGCAGCTGACAGGCACTGAGTGGAAATGCTTCAGACACAGGAAGAGAGGTAGTGCAGCAGCTGACAGGCACTGAGTGGAAATGCTTCAGACACAGGGAGAGAGGTAGTGCAGCAGCTGATAGGCACTGAGTGGAAATGCTCCAGACACAGGGAGAGAGGTAGTGCAGCAGCTGACAGGCACTGAGAGGAAATACTCCAGACAGAGGGAAAGAGGTAATGCAGCAGCTGACAGGCACTGAGTGGAAACTTTCAAGACACAGGGAGAGAGGTAATGCAGCAGCTGACAGGCACTGAGTGGAAATGCTCCAGACACAGGGAGAGAGGTAAAGCAGCAGCTGACAGGCACTGAGTGGAAACTTTCAAGACACAGGGAGAGAGGTAATGCAGCAGCTGACAAGCACTGAGTGGAAATGCTCCAGACACAGGGAGAGAGGTAGTGCAGCAGCTGACAGGCACTGAGGTGAAACGCTACAGACACAGGGAGAGAGGTAATGCAGCAGCTGACAGGCACTGAGTGGAAATGCTCCAGACACAGGGAGAGAGGTAATGCAGCAGCTGACAGGCACTGAGAGGAAAGTCTCCAGACAGAGGGAAAGAGGTAATGCAGCAGCTGACAGGCACTGAGTGGAAACGCTCAAGACACAGGGAGAGAGGTAATGCAGCAGCTGACACGCACTGAGTGGAAATGCTCCAGACACAGGGAGAGAGGTAGTGCAGCAGCTGACAGGCACTGAGTGGAAACGCTACAGACACAGGGAGAGAGGTAATGCAGCAGCTGACAGGCACTGAGTGGAAATGCTCCAGACACAGGGAGAGAGGTAGTGCAGCAGCTGACAGGCACTGAGAGGAAATACTCCAGACAGAGGGAAAGAGGTAATGCAGCAGCTGACAGGCACTGAGTGGAAACTTTCAAGACACAGGGAGAGAGGTAATGCAGCAGCTGACAGGCACTGAGGTGAAACGCTACAGACACAAGGAGAGAGGTAGTGCAGCAGCTGACAGGCACTGAGTGGAAATGCTCCAGACACAGGGAGAGAGGTAATGCAGCAGCTGACAGGCACTGAGTGGAAATGCTCCAGACACAATAAGAGAGGTAATGCAGCAGCTGACAAGCACTGAGTGGAAATGCTCCAGACACAGGGAGAGAGGTAATGCAGCAGCTGATAGGCACTGAGTGGAAATGCTCCAGACACAGGAAGAGAGGTATTGCAGCAGCTGACAGGCACTGAGTGGAAATGCTCCAGGCACAGGGAGAGAGGAAGTGCAGCAGCTGACAGGCACTGAGTGGAAATGCTCCAGACACAGGGAGAGAGGTAATGCAGCAGCTGATAGGCACTGAGTGGAAATGCTCCAGACACAGGGAAAGAGGTAATGCAGCAGTTGATAGGCACTGAGTGGAAACGCTCCAGACACAGGGAGAGAGGTAATGCAGCAGCTGATAGGCACTGAGTGGAAATGCTCCAGACACAGGGAGAGAGGTAGTGCAGCAGCTGATAGGCACTGAGTGGAAATGCTCCAGACACAGGGAGAGAGGTAGTGCAGCAGCTGACAGGCACTGAGGGGAAATGCTCCAGACACAGGGAGAGAGGTAATGCAGCTGCTGACAGGCACTGAGTGGAAATGCTCCAGACACAGGGAGAGAGGTAATGCAGCAGCTGACAGGCACTGAGTGGAAATGCTCCAGACACAGGGAGAGAGGTAATGCAGCAGCTGACAGGCACTGAGGTGAAACGCTCCAGACACAGGGAGAGAGGTAATGCAGCAGCTGATAGGCACTGAGGGGAAATGCTCCAGACACAGGGAAAGAGGTAATGCAGCTGCTGACAGGCACTGAGTGGAAATGCTCCAGACACAGGGAGAGAGGTAATGCAGCAGCTGACAGGCACTGAGTGGAAATGCTCCAGACACAGGGAGAGAGGTAATGCAGCAGCTGATAGGCACTGAGTGGAAACGCTCCAGACACAGTGAGAGAGTTAGTGCAGCAGCTGACAGGCACTGAGTGGAAACGCTCCAGACACAGTGAGAGAGGTAGTGCAGCAGCTGACAGGCACTGAGTGAAAACGCTCCAGAAACAAGGAGAGAGGTAATGCAGCAGTTGACAATCACTGAGTGGAAATGCTCCAGACTCAGGGAGAGAGGTAGTGCAGCAGCTGATAGGCACTGAGTGGAAATGCTCCTGACATAGGGAGAGAGGTAATGCAGCAGCTGACAGGCACTGAGTGGAAATGCTCCAGACACAGGGAGAGAGGTAATGCAGCTGCTGACAGGCACTGAGTGGAAATGCTCCAGACACAGGGAGAGAGGTAATGCAGCAGCTGATAGGCACTGAGTGGAATTGCTGCAGACACAATAAGAGAGGTAATGCAGCAGCTGACAGGCACTGAGTGGAAATGCTCCAGACACAGGGAGAGAGGTAGTGCAGCAGCTGACAGGCACTGAGTGGAAATGCTCCAGACACAATAAGAGAGGTAATGCAGCAGCTGACAGGCACTGAGTGGAAATGCTCCAGATACAATAAGAGAGGTAATGCAGCAGCTGACAGGCACTGAGTGGAAATGCTCCAGACACAGGGAGAGAGGTAGTGCAGCAGCTGACAGGCACTGAGTGGAAATGCTCCAGACACAGGGAGAGAGGTAATGCAGCAGCTGACAGGCACTGAGTGGAAATACACCAGACACAGGGAGAGAGGTAGTGCAACAGCTGACAGGCACTGAGTGGAAATGCTCCAGACACAATAAGAGAGGTAGTGCAGCAGCTGACAGGCACTGAGTGGAAATGCTCCAGACACAGGGAGAGAGTTAATGCAGCAGCTGATAGGCACTGAGGGGAAATGTTCCAGACACAGGGAGAGAGGTAATGCAGCAGCTGATAGGCACTGAGAGAAAATGCTCCAGACACAGGGAGAGAGGTAATGCAGCAGCTGATAGGCACTCAGTGGAAATGCTCCAGACACAGGGAGAGAGGTAGTGCAGCAGCTGACAGGCACTGAGTGGAAATGCTCCAGACACAATAAGAGAGGTAGTGCAGCAGCTGACAGTCACTGAGTGGAAATGCTCCAGACACAGGGAGAGAGGTAGTGCAGCAGCTGACAGGCACTGAGTGGAAATGCTCCAGACACAGGGAGAGAGGTAATGCAGCAGCTGACAGGCACTGAGTGGAAATGCTCCAGACACAATGCAGCAGCTGACAGGCACTGAGTGGAAATGCTCCAGACACAGGGAGAGAGGTAGTGCAGCAGCTGACAGGCACTGAGTGGAAATGCTCCAGACACAGGGAGAGAGGTAATGCAACAGCTGACAGGCACTGAGTGGAAATGCTCCAGACACAATAAGAGAGGTAGTGCAGCAGCTGACAGGCACTGAGTGGAAATGCTCCAGACACAGGGAGAGAGGTAATGCAGCAGCTGACAGGCACTGAGTGGAAATGCTCCAGGCACAATAAGAGAGGTAGTGCAGCAGCTGACAGGCACTGAGTGGAAATGCTCCAGACACAGGGAGAGAGGTAGTGCAGCAGCTGACAGGCACTGAGTGGAAATGCTCCAGACACAGGGAGAGAGGTAATGCAACAGCTGACAGGCACTGAGTGGAAATGCTCCAGACACAATAAGAGAGGTAATGCAGCTGCTGACAGTCACTGAGTGGAAATGCTCCAGACACAGGGAGAGAGGTAGTGCAGCAGCTGACAGGCACTGAGTGGAAATGCTCCAGACACAGGGAGAGAGGTAATGCAATAGCTGACAGGCACTGAGTGGAAATGCTCCAGACACAATAAAAGAGGTAGTGCAGCAGCTGACAGGCACTGAGTGGAAATGCTCCAGACACAATAAGAGAGGTAGTGCAGCAGCTGACAGGCACTGAGTGGAAACGCTTCAGACACAGTGAGAGAGGTAGTGCAGCAGCTGACAGGCACTGAGTGGAAATGCTTCAGACACAGGGAGAGAGGTAATGCAGCAGCTGACAGGCACTGAGTGGAAATGCTCCAGACACAGGGAGAGAGGTAATGCAGCAGCTTACAGGCACTGAGTGGAAATTCTCCAGACACAGTGAGAGAGGTAATGCAGCAGCTGACAAGCACTGAGTGGAAACGCTCCAGACACAGGGAGAGAGGTAATGCAGCAGCTGACAGGCACTGAGTGGAAACCCTCTGGACACTGTGAGAGAGGTAATGCAGCAGCTGACAGGCACTGAGTGGAAACGCTCCAGACACAGGGAGAGAGGTAATGCAGCAGCTGACAGGCACTGAGTGGAAACCCTCTGGACACAGTGAGAGAGGTAATGCAGCAGCTGACAGGCACTGAGAGGAAACATAGAAACATAGAAACATAGATATTGACGGCAGATAAGAGCCATAGGCCCAGCAAGTCTGCCCGACCTTACCTAACAGTATAAACTTATCTAGTTCGTAGGATAGCCCTATGCTTGTCCCATGCATTTTTAAAGTCCCCCACAGTGTTTGTTGCTACTACCTCTTGAGGAAGTTTATTCCATAAATCAATCACTCTTTCTGTAAAGAAGCTTCCTCAAATTACTCCTGAATCTAGTACCCTTTAGCTTGAGCTCATGACCCCTTGTTCTTGAATTTTCCATTTTATGTAAAATACCCACAGCCTCAGTTTTACTAAACCCTTTAATGTACTTGAAAGTTGCTATCATATCACCTCTTTCCCTTCTCTCCTCTAAGCTATACATATTTAGGTCATTGAGCCTATCCTGGTAAGTTTTATTTTTTAGACCATGTGCCATTTTGGTAGCCCTCCTTTGCACAGATTCAAGTTTGTTAATATCCTTCTGAAGATATGGCCTCCAGAACTGCACACAATACTCAAGATGAGGCCTAACTAATGATCTATAAAGTGGCATAAGAACCTTACTATTTCTGCTGCAATTACCTCTACCAATACATCCAAGCATTCTGCTAGCCTTACTCGCTGCATTACTACATTGTTTACTAAGTTTTAAATCATCTGAAATAATAATTCCCAAGTCCTGTTCCTCATCTGTAACAGTCAGTAAAGTGTCATTGAGTCTGTAATTAACATTTGGATTTTTCTTCCCTAAATGCATTATTTTACACTTTGCTGTGTTCAACTTTAGATCCCAGTCGTTTGTCCAATCCTCCAATTGTTGTATATCACGTCTCATTTTGTCTTCCCCCCCCTGGAACATCCACTCTGTTGCAAATTTTTGTATCATCTGCAAAGAGACATACTTTCCCCTCTAGCCCTTTGCTGATATCGCAGATAAATATGTTAAACAAAACAGGCCCCAGAACTGACCCCTGAGGAACACCACTAGTAACAGCCCCCTCTGCTGAATGAACTCCATTTACTAAGACACTTTGTTTTCTGTCCTTAAGCCAGCATTCCACCCAGTTCACAATTTTTGAATCTAGACCAAGGAGAGATAGTTTGTGAATAAGTTTATTGTGTGGGACGGTGTCAAATGCTTTGCTGAAATCTAGATATGCTACATCAACTGCTCCTCCCTTGTCTAATACTTTTGTTACATAATCAAAGAAGTCAATTAGATTAGTCTGACATGATCTCCCTGAAGTAAAACCATGCTGATTTTGGTCCTCTAAATTGTTTGTCTTTATGTAAGTCATAATTCTTTCTTTTAAGAGGCTTTCCATTAATTTCCCTACTACTGAAGTTAAACTAACTGGCCTGTAGTTGCCAGATTCTTCTCTACTGCCCTTTTTATGAAGAGGTATTACATTTGCTATTCTCCAATCATCTGGGACAGCTCCTGTTAATAGTGACTGATTAAACAGATCAGTTAATGGGACAGTTAGCACTGATCGAAGTTCTTTTAAAACCCTTGGATGAATATTATCAGGACCCACTGCCTTTGTAACATTTATTTTTGATAATGCTAACAAAACCTCATCCTCTGTAAAAAGATTACTGTTAAGCTTGTTTCTATTTTCCGTAGCATCCCTTAATGTAGACATTGTATCTTCACAATCTTTAGTGAAAACAGAACAGAAGTAATCATTGAGACAGTCTGCAATCTGCTTATCTCCTTCTATTATTCTACCATCAACTGATTTCAATTTTACTATTCCTACCTTATTTTTTCTTCTTTCACTGATATATCTAAAGAATGTTTTGTCCCCATGTTTTACTGACTGTGCTATCTTCTCTTCTGCATGAGCTTTAACCTTCCTAATTAACTGCTTAGTCTTTTTTTGTTGGAGTCTCCATATTTTCATATCATCATCTGCTTGTGTGTGTCTGTAATCTTTTTTGTCTTTACAGCATGTGCTACTTCTTTGGAAAACCAAATTGGTTTCCGCTTTCTTTTACTTTTACAGACATGTCTAATACAGTGTGCGGTTGCATCTAAAATGGCACCTTTCACAAATTCCCACTGTTCTTGAACCCCTGTAATAAGAGTTTTCCCCTTTAAATAGTTTTTTAGGTATTCTCCCATTAATGAAAAATCTGCCGTCCTAAAGTCTAAAACTTTTGTTTTAGTCTGGGTGGACAGTTCCTGAACATGAATACTAAACCAAACAGATTGATGATCACTGGATCCTAAGGAAATGCTCCAGACACAGGGAGAGAGGTAATGCAGCAGCTGACAGGCACTGGGTGGAAACTTTCAAGACACAGGGAGAGAGGTAATGCAGCAGCTGACAGGCATTGAGTAGAAAAGCTCCAGACACAGGGAGAAAGGTAATGCAGCAGCTGACAGGCACTGAGTGGAAATGCTCCAGACACAGGGAGACAGGTAATGCAGCAGCTGACAGGCATTGAGTGGAAATGCTCCAGACACAGGGAGAGAGGTAATGCAGCAGCTGACAGGCACTGAGTGGAAATGATCCAGACACAGGGAGAGAGGTAGTGCAGCAGCTGACAGGCACTGAGTGGAATTGATACAGACACAGGGAGAGAGGTAATGCAGCAGCTGATAGGCACTGAGTTGAAATGCTCCAGACACAGGGGGAGAGGTAATGCAGCAGCTGACAGGCACTGAGTGGGAAAGCTCCAGACACAGGGAGAGAGGTAATGCAGCAGCTGACAGGCACTGAGTGGAAATGCTCCAGACACAGAGATAGGGGTAATGCAGCAGCTGACAGGCACTGAGTGGAAACGCTTCACACACAATGAGAGAGGTAATGCAACAGCTGACAGGCACTGAGTGGAAAAGCTGCAGACACAGGGAGAGAGGTAATGCAGCAGCTGACAGGCACTGAGTGGAAACACTCCAGACACAGGGAGAGAGGTAGTGCAGCAGCTGACAGGCACTGAGTGGAAACCCTCCAAACACAGGGAGACAGGTAATGCAGCAGCTGACAGGCACTGAGTGGAAATGCTCCAGACACAGGGAGAGAGGTAATGCAGCAGCTGACAGGCACTGAGTGGAAATGCTCCAGACACAGGGAGAGAGGTAATGCAGCAGCTGACAGGCACTGAGTGGAATTGCTACAGACACAGGGAGAGAGGTAATGCAGCAGCTGACAGGCACTGAGTGGAATTGCTACAGACACAGGGAGAGAGGTAATGCAGCAGCTGACAGGCACTGAGTGGAAATGCTCCAGACACAGGGATAGAGGTAATGCAGCAGCTGACAGGCACTGAGTGGAAATGATCCAGACACAGGGAGAGAGGTAATGCAGCAGCTGACAGGCACTGAGTGGAAATGCTTCAGACACAGGGAGAGAGGTAGTGCAGCAGCTGACAGGCACTGAGTGGAAACACTTCAGACACAATAAGAGAGGTAATGCAGCAGCTGACAGGCACTGAGTGGAAATGCTCCAGACACAGGGAGAGAGGTACTGCAGCAGCTGACAGGCACTGAGTGGAAATGCTCCAGACACAGGGAGAGAGGTAATGCAGCAGCTGACAGGCACTGAGTGGAAATGCTCCAGACACAGGGAGAGAGGTAGTGCAGCAGCTGACAGGCATTAAGTGGAAATGCTCCAGACACAGGGACAGAGGAAGTGCAGAAGCTGACAGGCACTGAGAGGAAATACTCCAGACACAGGGAGAGAGGTAGTGCAGCAGCTGACAGGCACTGAGTGGAAATGCTCCAGACACAGGGAGAGAGGTAATGCAGCAGCTGACAAGCACTGAGTGGAAAAGCTCCAGACACAGGGAGAGAGGTAATGCAGCAGCTGACAGGCACTGAGTGGAAATGCTCCAGACACAGATAGGGGTAATGCAGCAGCTGATAGGCACTGAGTGGAAACGCTTCACACACAATGAGAGAGGTAATGCAGCAGCTGACAGGCACTGAGTGGAAAAGCTGCAGACACAGGGAGAGAGGTAATGCAGCAGCTGACAGGCACTGAGTGGAAAAGCTCCAGACACAGGGAGAGAGGTAGTGCAGCTGCTGACAGGCACTGAGTGGAAATACACCAGACACCGGAAGAGGGTTATTGCAGCAGCTGTCTGGCAGGCTCTTTCAGGCTTGCTGTATTGATTATCTGTTAAAGTAAGATTGTCTGTTTAAGTATAATAGCTAACCAAGCTATTGTATAAATTATTTGCTTTGCAAGGGTTGCATTTTTAATTTAAAAAAAGGAAATAACTAAATAACTTTATTTCTAGCATTCCATTTTTTTTTATTTTTTTTTTATTTATTTTTTTCTGTCTGTGTGGGTAATTAGGGGTGGGATTATTTTCACCTGTGTGTGCCTTGCAAGCCTATAAATTTAGCACATTTACTCTGTGAGCTTGCTCTTTTCAGGCTTGCTGTATTGATTATCTGTTAAAGTAAGATTGTCTGTTTAAGTATAATAGCTAACCAAGCTATTTTATAAGGAAATGCTCCAGACACAGGGAGAGAGGTAATGTAGCAGCTGACAGGCACTGAGTGGAATCTATCAAGACACAGGGAGAGAGGTAATGCAGCAGCTGACAGGCATTGAGTGGAAAAGCTCCAGACACAGGGAGAGAGGTAGTGCAGCAGCTGACAGGCACTGAGTGGAAATGCTCCAGACACAGGGAGAGAGGTAGTGCAGCAGCGGACAGGCATTGAGTGGAAAAGCTCCAGACACAGGGAGAGAGGTAATGCAGCAGCTGACAGGCATTAAGTGGAAATGCTCCAGACACAGGGACAGAGGAAGTGCAGAAGCTGACAGGCACTGAGAGGAAACCCTCCAAACACAGGGAGACAGGTAATGCAGCAGCTGACAGGCACTGAGTGGAAATGCTCCAGACACAGGGAGAGAGGTAGTGCAGCAGCTGACAGGCACTGAGTGGAAATGCTCCAGACACAGGGAGAGAGGTAATGCAGCAGCTGACAGGCACTGAGTGGAATTGCTACAGACACAGGGAGAGAGGTAATGCAGCAGCTGACAGGCACTGAGTGGAATTGCTACAGACACAGGGAGAGAGGTAATGCAGCAGCTGACAGGCACTGAGTGGAAATGCTCCAGACACAGGGAGAGAGGTAATGCAGCAGCTGACAGGCACTGAGTGGAAATGCTCCAGACACAGGGAGAGAGGTAGTGCAGCAGCGGACAGGCATTGAGTGGAAAAGCTCCAGACACAGGGAGAGAGGTAATGCAGCAGCTGACAGGCATTAAGTGGAAATGCTCCAGACACAGGGACAGAGGAAGTGCAGAAGCTGACAGGCACTGAGAGGAAATACTCCAGACACAGGGAGAGAGGTAGTGCAGCAGCTGACAGGCACTGAGTGGAAATGCTCCAGACACAGGGAGAGAGGTAATGCAGCAGCTGACAGACACTGAGTGGAAAAGCTCCAGACACAGGGAGAGAGGTAATGCAGCAGCTGAGAGGCACTGAGTGGAAATGCTTCAGACACAGGGAGAGAGGTAGTGCAGCAGCTGACAGGCACTGAGTGGAAATGCTCCAGACACAGGGAGAGAGGTAATGCAGCAGCTGACAGGCACTGAGTGGAATTGCTACAGACACAGGGAGAGAGGTAATGCAGCAGCTGACAGGCACTGAGTGGAATTGCTACAGACACAGGGAGAGAGGTAATGCAGCAGCTGACAGGCACTGAGTGGAAATGCTCCAGACACAGGGAGAGAGGTAATGCAGCAGCTGACAGGCACTGAGTGGAAATGATCCAGACACAGGGAGAGAGGTAATGCAGCAGCTGACAGGCACTGAGTGGAAATGCTTCAGACACAGGGAGAGAGGTAGTGCAGCAGCTGACAGGCACTGAGTGGAAACACTTCAGACACAATAAGAGAGGTAATGCAGCAGCTGACAGGCACTGAGTGGAAATGCTCCAGACACAGGGAGAGAGGAAGTGCAGCAGCTGACAGGCACTGAGTGGAAATGCTCCAGACACAGGGAGAGAGGTAATGCAGCAGCTGACAGGCACTGAGTGGAAATGCTCCAGACACAGGGAGAGAGGTAATGCAGCAGCTGACAGGCATTAAGTGGAAATGCTCCAGACACAGGGACAGAGGAAGTGCAGAAGCTGACAGGCACTGAGAGGAAATACTCCAGACACAGGGAGAGAGGTAGTGCAGCAGCTGACAGGCACTGAGTGGAAATGCTCCAGACACAGGGAGAGAGGTAATGCAGCAGCTGACAAGCACTGAGTGGAAAAGCTCCAGACACAGGGAGAGAGGTAATGCAGCAGCTGACAGGCACTGAGTGGAAATGCTCCAGACACAGAGGCAGCAGCTGATAGGCACTGAGTGGAAACGCTTCACACACAATGAGAGAGGTAATGCAGCAGCTGACAGGCACTGAGTGGAAAAGCTGCAGACACAGGGAGAGAGGTATTGCAGCAGCTGACAGGCACTGAGTGGAAATGCTCCAGACACAGGGAGAGAGGTAGTGCAGCTGCTGACAGGCACTGAGTGGAAATACACCAGACACCGGAAGAGGGTTATTGCAGCAGCTGTCTGGCAGGCTCTTTCAGGCTTGCTGTATTGATTATCTGTTAAAGTAAGATTGTCTGTTTAAGTATAATAGCTAACCAAGCTATTGTATAAATTATTTGCTTTGCAAGGGTTGCATTTTTAATTTAAAAAAAGGAAATAACTAAATAACTTTATTTCTAGCATTCCATTTTTTTTTATTTTTTTTTTATTTATTTTTTTCTGTCTGTGTGGGTAATTAGGGGTGGGATTATTTTCACCTGTGTGTGCCTTGCAAGCCTATAAATTTAGCACATTTACTCTGTGAGCTTGCTCTTTTCAGGCTTGCTGTATTGATTATCTGTTAAAGTAAGATTGTCTGTTTAAGTATAATAGCTAACCAAGCTATTTTATAAGGAAATGCTCCAGACACAGGGAGAGAGGTAATGTAGCAGCTGACAGGCACTGAGTGGAATCTTTCAAGACACAGGGAGAGAGGTAATGCAGCAGCTGACAGGCACTGAGTGGAAAAGCTCCAGACACAGGGAGAGAGGTATTGCAGCAGCTGACAGGCACTGAGTGGAAATGCTCCAGACACAGGGAGAGAGGTAGTGCAGCAGCGGACAGGCATTGAGTGGAAAAGCTCCAGACACAGGGAGAGAGGTAATGCAGCAGCTGACAGGCATTAAGTGGAAATGCTCCAGACACAGGGACAGAGGAAGTGCAGAAGCTGACAGGCACTGAGAGGAAACCCTCCAAACACAGGGAGACAGGTAATGCAGCAGCTGACAGGCACTGAGTGGAAATGCTCCAGACACAGGGAGAGAGGTAGTGCAGCAGCTGACAGGCACTGAGTGGAAATGCTCCAGACACAGGGAGAGAGGTAATGCAGCAGCTGACAGGCACTGAGTGGAAATGCTCCAGACACAGGGAGAGAGGTAATGCAGCAGCTGACAGACACTGAGTGGAAAAGCTCCAGACACAGGGAGAGAGGTAATGCAGCAGCTGAGAGGCACTGAGTGGAAATGCTTCAGACACAGGGAGAGAGGTAGTGCAGCAGCTGACAGGCACTGAGTGGAAACGCTTCAGACACAATAAGAGAGGTAATGCAGCAGCTGACAGACACTGAGTGGAAAAGCTCCAGACACAGTGAGAGAGGTAATGCAGCAGCTGACAGGCACTGAGTGGAAATCCTCCAGACACAGTGAGAGAGGTAATGCAGCAGCTGACAGGCACTGAGTGGAAATGCTCCAGACACAGGGAGAGCGGCAGTGCAGCTGCTGACAGGCACTAAGTGGAAACCCTCCAGACACAGGGACAGAGGTAGTGCAGCAGCTGACAGGCACTGAGTGGAAATACTCCAGACACAGGGAGAGAGGTAGTGCAGCAGCTGACAGGCACTGAGTGGAAATGCTCCAGACACAGGGAGAGAGGTAATGCAGCAGCTGACAGGCACTGAGTGGAAACCCTCTGGACACAGTGAGAGAGGTAATGCAGCAGCTGACAGGCACTGAGAGGAAACATAGAAACATAGAAACATAGATATTGACGGCAGATAAGAGCCATAGGCCCAGCAAGTCTGCCCGACCTTACCTAACAGTATAAACTTATCTAGTTCGTAGGATAGCCCTATGCTTGTCCCATGCATTTTTAAAGTCCCCCACAGTGTTTGTTGCTACTACCTCTTGAGGAAGTTTATTCCATAAATCAATCACTCTTTCTGTAAAGAAGCTTCCTCAAATTACTCCTGAATCTAGTACCCTTTAGCTTGAGCTCATGACCCCTTGTTCTTGAATTTTCCATTTTATGTAAAATACCCACAGCCTCAGTTTTACTAAACCCTTTAATGTACTTGAAAGTTGCTATCATATCACCTCTTTCCCTTCTCTCCTCTAAGCTATACATATTTAGGTCATTGAGCCTATCCTGGTAAGTTTTATTTTTTAGACCATGTGCCATTTTGGTAGCCCTCCTTTGCACAGATTCAAGTTTGTTAATATCCTTCTGAAGATATGGCCTCCAGAACTGCACACAATACTCAAGATGAGGCCTAACTAATGATCTATAAAGTGGCATAAGAACCTTACTATTTCTGCTGCAATTACCTCTACCAATACATCCAAGCATTCTGCTAGCCTTACTCGCTGCATTACTACATTGTTTACTAAGTTTTAAATCATCTGAAATAATAATTCCCAAGTCCTGTTCCTCATCTGTAACAGTCAGTAAAGTGTCATTGAGTCTGTAATTAACATTTGGATTTTTCTTCCCTAAATGCATTATTTTACACTTTGCTGTGTTCAACTTTAGATCCCAGTCGTTTGTCCAATCCTCCAATTGTTGTATATCACTTCTCATTTTGTCTACCCCCCCCTGGAACATCCACTCTGTTGCAAATTTTTGTATCATCTGCAAAGAGACATACTTTCCCCTCTAGCCCTTTGCTGATATCGCAGATAAATATGTTAAACAAAACAGGCCCCAGAACTGACCCCTGAGGAACACCACTAGTAACAGCCCCCTCTGCTGAATGAACTCCATTTACTAAGACACTTTGTTTTCTGTCCTTAAGCCAGCATTCCACCCAGTTCACAATTTTTGAATCTAGACCAAGGAGAGATAGTTTGTGAATAAGTTTATTGTGTGGGACGGTGTCAAATGCTTTGCTGAAATCTAGATATGCTACATCAACTGCTCCTCCCTTGTCTAATACTTTTGTTACATAATCAAAGAAGTCAATTAGATTAGTCTGACATGATCTCCCTGAAGTAAAACCATGCTGATTTTGGTCCTCTAAATTGTTTGTCTTTATGTAAGTCATAATTCTTTCTTTTAAGAGGCTTTCCATTAATTTCCCTACTACTGAAGTTAAACTAACTGGCCTGTAGTTGCCAAATTCTTCTCTACTGCCCTTTTTATGAAGAGGTATTACATTTGCTATTTTCCAATCATCTGGGACAGCTCCTGTTAATAGTGACTGATTAAACAGATCAGTTAATGGGACAGTTAGCACTGATCGAAGTTCTTTTAAAACCCTTGGATGAATATTATCAGGACCCACTGCCTTTGTAACATTTATTTTTGATAATGCTAACAAAACCTCATCCTCTGTAAAAAGATTACTGTTAAGCTTGTTTCTATTTTCCGTAGCATCCCTTAATGTAGACATTGTATCTTCACAATCTTTAGTGAAAACAGAACAGAAGTAATCATTGAGACAGTCTGCAATCTGCTTATCTCCTTCTATTATTCTACCATCAACTGATTTCAATTTTACTATTCCTACCTTATTTTTTCTTCTTTCACTGATATATCTAAAGAATGTTTTGTCCCCATTTTTTACTGACTGTGCTATCTTCTCTTCTGCATGAGCTTTAACCTTCCTAATTAACTGCTTAGTCTTTTTTTGTTGGAGTCTCCATATTTTCATATCATCATCTGCTTGTGTGTGTCTGTAATTTTTATAAGCTATCTTTTTTGTCTTTACAGCATGTGCTACTTCTTTGGAAAACCAAATTGGTTTCCGCTTTCTTTTACTTTTACAGACATGTCTAATACAGTGTGCGGTTGCATCTAAAATGGCACCTTTCACAAATTCCCACTGTTCTTGAACCCCTGTAATAAGAGTTTTCCCCTTTAAATAGTTTTTTAGGTATTCTCCCATTAATGAAAAATCTGCCGTCCTAAAGTCTAAAACTTTTGTTTTAGTCTGGGTGGACAGTTCCTGAACATGAATACTAAACCAAACAGATTGATGATCACTGGATCCTAAGGAAATGCTCCAGACACAGGGAGAGAGGTAATGCAGCAGCTGACAGGCACTGGGTGGAAACTTTCAAGACACAGGGAGAGAGGTAATGCAGCAGCTGACAGGCATTGAGTAGAAAAGCTCCAGACACAGGGAGAAAGGTAATGCAGCAGCTGACAGGCACTGAGTGGAAATGCTCCAGACACAGGGAGAGAGGTAATGCAGCAGCGGACAGGCATTGAGTGGAAAAGCTCCAGACACAGGGAGAGAGGTAATGCAGCAGCTGACAGGCACTGAGTGGAAAAGCTCCAGACACAGGGAGAGAGGTAATGCAGCAGCTGACAGGCACTGAGTGGAAAACCTCCAGACACAGGGAGACAGGTAATGCAGCAGCTGACAGGCACTGAGTGGAAATGCTCCAGACACAGGGAGACAGGTAATGCAGCAGCTGACAGGCACTGAGTGGAAATGCTCCAGACTCAGGGAGAGAGGTAGTGCAGCAGCTGACAGACACTGAGTGGAAATGCTCCAGACACAGGGAGAGAGGTAGTGCAGCAGCTGACAGGCACTGAGTGGAATTGATACAGACACAGGGAGAGAGGTAATGCAGCAGCTGATAGGCACTGAGTTGAAATGCTCCAGACACAGGGAGAGAGGTAATGCAGCAGCTGACAGGCACTGAGTGGGAAAGCTCCAGACACAGGGAGAGAGGTAATGCAGCAGCTGACAGGCACTGAGTGGAAATGCTCCAGACACAGAGATAGGGGTAATGCAGCAGCTGACAGGCACTGAGTGGAAACGCTTCACACACAATGAGAGAGGTAATGCAACAGCTGACAGGCACTGAGTGGAAAAGCTGCAGACACAGGGAGAGAGGTAATGCAGCAGCTGACAGGCACTGAGTGGAAACACTCCAGACACAGGGAGAGAGGTAGTGCAGCAGCTGACAGGCACTGAGTGGAAACCCTCCAAACACAGGGAGACAGGTAATGCAGCAGCTGACAGGCACTGAGTGGAAATGCTCCAGACACAGGGAGAGAGGTAGTGCAGCAGCTGACAGGCACTGAGTGGAAATGCTCCAGACACAGGGAGAGAGGTAGTGCAGCAGCTGACAGGCACTGAGTGGAATTGCTACAGACACAGGGAGAGAGGTAATGCAGCAGCTGACAGGCACTGAGTGGAAATGCTCCAGACACAGGGAGAGAGGTAATGCAGCAGCTGACAGGCACTGAGTGGAAATGATCCAGACACAGGGAGAGAGGTAATGCAGCAGCTGACAGGCACTGAGTGGAAATGCTTCAGACACAGGGAGAGAGGTAGTGCAGCAGCTGACAGGCACTGAGTGGAAACACTTCAGACACAATTAGAGAGGTAATGCAGCAGCTGACAGGCACTGAGTGGAAATGCTCCAGACACAGGGAGAGAGGAAGTGCAGCAGCTGACAGGCACTGAGTGGAAATGCTCCAGACACAGGGAGAGAGGTAATGCAGCAGCTGACAGGCACTGAGTGGAAATGCTCCAGACACAGGGAGAGAGGTAGTGCAGCAGCTGACAGGCATTTAGTGGAAATGCTCCAGACACAGGGACAGAGGAAGTGCAGAAGCTGACAGGCACTGAGAGGAAATACTCCAGACACAGGGAGAGAGGTAGTGCAGCAGCTGACAGGCACTGAGTGGAAATGCTCCAGACACAGGGAGAGAGGTAATGCAGCAGCTGACAAGCACTGAGTGGAAAAGCTCCAGACACAGGGAGAGAGGTAATGCAGCAGCTGACAGGCACTGAGTGGAAATGCTCCAGACACAGATAGGGGTAATGCAGCAGCTGATAGGCACTGAGTGGAAACGCTTCACACACAATGAGAGAGGTAATGCAGCAGTTGACAGGCACTGAGTGGAAAAGCTGCAGACACAGGGAGAGAGGTAAT
The DNA here is from genome assembly GCF_027579735.1 of Bombina bombina. Classification (NCBI taxonomy): domain Eukaryota; kingdom Metazoa; phylum Chordata; class Amphibia; order Anura; family Bombinatoridae; genus Bombina; species Bombina bombina. Next base: position 26,088,151 of record NC_069502.1, read on the forward strand.
GCAGCAGCTGACAGGCACTGAGTGGAAATGCTCCAGACACAGGGAGAGAGGTAGTGCAGCTGCTGACAGGCACTGAGTGGAAATACACCAGACACCGGAAGAGGGTTATTGCAGCAGCTGTCTGGCAGGCTCTTTCAGGCTTGCTGTATTGATTATCTGTTAAAGTAAGATTGTCTGTTTAAGTATAATAGCTAACCAAGCTATTGTATAAATTATTTGCTTTGCAAGGGTTGCATTTTTAATTTAAAAAAAGGAAATAACTAAATAACTTTATTTCTAGCATTCCATTTTTTTTTATTTTTTTTTTATTTATTTTTTTCTGTCTGTGTGGGTAATTAGGGGTGGGATTATTTTCACCTGTGTGTGCCTTGCAAGCCTATAAATTTAGCACATTTACTCTGTGAGCTTGCTCTTTTCAGGCTTGCTGTATTGATTATCTGTTAAAGTAAGATTGTCTGTTTAAGTATAATAGCTAACCAAGCTATTTTATAAGGAAATGCTCCAGACACAGGGAGAGAGGTAATGTAGCAGCTGACAGGCACTGAGTGGAATCTTTCAAGACACAGGGAGAGAGGTAATGCAGCAGCTGACAGGCATTGAGTGGAAAAGCTCCAGACACAGGGAGAGAGGTATTGCAGCAGCTGACAGGCACTGAGTGGAAATGCTCCAGACACAGGGAGAGAGGTAGTGCAGCAGCGGACAGGCATTGAGTGGAAAAGCTCCAGACACAGGGAGAGAGGTAATGCAGCAGCTGACAGGCATTAAGTGGAAATGCTCCAGACACAGGGACAGAGGAAGTGCAGAAGCTGACAGGCACTGAGAGGAAATACTCCAGACACAGGGAGAGAGGTAGTGCAGCAGCTGACAGGCACTGAGTGGAAATGCTCCAGACACAGGGAGAGAGGTAATGCAGCAGCTGACAGACACTGAGTGGAAAAGCTCCAGACACAGGGAGAGAGGTAATGCAGCAGCTGACAGGCACTGAGTGGAAATGCTTCAGACACAGGGAGAGAGGTAGTGCAGCAGCTGACAGGCACTGAGTGGAAACGCTTCAGACACAATAAGAGAGGTAATGCAGCAGCTGACAGACACTGAGTGGAAAAGCTCCAGACACAGTGAGAGAGGTAATGCAGCAGCTGACAGGCACTGAGTGGAAATCCTCCAGACACAGTGAGAGAGGTAATGCAGCAGCTGACAGGCACTGAGTGGAAATGCTCCAGACACAGGGAGAGCGGCAGTGCAGCTGCTGACAGGCACTAAGTGGAAACCCTTCAGACACAGGGAGAGAGGTAGTGCAGCAGCTGACAGGCACTGAGTGGAAATGCTCCAGACACAGGGAGAGAGGTAATGCAGCAGCTGACAGGCACTGAGTGGAAAAGCTCCAGACACAGGGAGAGAGGTAATGCAGCAGCTGACAGGCACTGAGTGGAAATGCTCCAGACACAGAGATAGGGGTAATGCAGCAGCTGATAGGCACTGAGTGGAAACGCTTCACACACAATGAGAGAGGTAATGCAGCAGCTGACAGGCACTGAGTGGAAAAGCTGCAGACACAGGGAGAGAGGTAATGCAGCAGCTGACAGGCACTGAGTGGAAATGCTCCAGACACAGGGAGAGAGGTAGTGCAGTTGCTGACAGGCACTGAGTGGAAATACACCAGACACAGGGAGAGAGGTAATGCAGCAGCTGATAGGCACTGAGTGGAAATGCTTCAGACACAGGGAAAGAGGTAATGCAGCAGCTGATAGGCACTGAGTGGAAACGCTCCAGACACAGGGAGAGAGGTAATGCAGCAGCTGACAAGCACTGAGTGGAAACGCTCCAGACACCGGAAGAGGGTTATTGCAGCAGCTGTCTGGCAGGCTCTTTCAGGCTTGCTGTATTGATTATCTGTTAAAGTAAGATTGTCTGTTTAAGTATAATAGCTAACCAAGCTATTTTATAAATTATTTGCTTTGCAAGGGTTGCATTTTTAATTTAAAAAAAGGAAATAACTAAATAACTTTATTTATAGCATTCCATTTTTTTTTAATTTTTTTTTTCTGTCTGTGTGGGTAATTAGGGGTGGGATTATTTTCACCTGTGTGTGCCTTGCAAGCCTATAAATTTAGCACATTTACTCTGTGAGCTTGCTCTTTCAGGCTTGCTGTATTGATTATCTGTTAAAGTATAATAGTTAGCTAACCAAGGTAGTTAGGCAAACAAGGTTTTGGAGTAACCAAGGGGAAATATATTTATTTTATACTTTTAAGTTAAACCTTTTATTAAGAATGTGTGAGAATCTCATTCAGTGTACAGCTTGCCACATGTTTGCATCACTGGAGCAGCCGCTTCTGGGATTATATGTTTGTGGAAAGTGCGAGCATATTGTCTCTTTAGAAACTCGTATTGGGGATCTGGAGGAACGAATTGCAACACTACATGAAATTCAGACACTTGAAAGGGAAATGGATAGGACTGAGCTGGTTGTTAATGGTTCCAGCAGTGGGAATGGGGAGGATTCAGATGAGGACACTCCAGGATGTAGCTGGGTCACAGTAAGAGGGTGAAGTAAGCGGAAGAGACAGGCCAGTTCTGAGCTGGTACACCCCAATAGATTTGCAAGATTAAGTGAAGATGTTGGGGATATCAGTTCAGGGGTGGCAGTGTCAGAGAGGGCCGTGTTGCCTAGTATAGTGAACAGTCCTTTAGCTGTGGAAGAGGAGCATACTATGGTGGGCAGTCCTTCAGTCATGGAAGAGGGGCATACAAGTCAGGGCCAGAGGCAGATGTTGGTGGTAGGAGACTATTATAAGGAAGGTTGATAGTAATTTGTCATCCAGACCCTTTACATAGAACAGTTTGCTGTCTTCCAGGGGCTCGTGTTAGGCATATTGTGGAGCGTATTGATAGATTGTTAGAGGGATGTGGGTCTGATCCTGCAGTCATGGTGCATATTGGTACTAATGAAGGAATCAGTGGGAGATGGAGAGTCCTAAAAAATGACTTCAGGGAGTTAGGTAGCAAGCTTAAAGCAAGGACCTCCAAAGTAATATTTTCTGAGATATTACCAGTGCCGTGTGTTAACTCAGTAAGGCAGAAGGAGCTAAGGTCTGTTAATTCATGGCTAAAAACATGGTGTAAAAATTAGGGGTTTGACTTTTTAGAACACTGGGCTGATTTTTCACTAGGGTACAAATTGTACAGTAAGGATGGATTGCACCTGAATGACATGGGTGCAGGTGTGTTGGGGGAAAGGATGGTAGCACGTTTAGAGAACCTTTTAAACTAGGCAAAGGGGGGGAGGGTCAATTAGAACAAAATAGAACAGAGAGATCAGTCTCTGAATATGTCACTCCCTTAATATCTCAAGGAAGGGATGACTTAAGAAATGTCACATTAGAAAGTATAGAGGAAAGTACACCAAGTAGCAGCAGAAAGCACATGAAAATTAAATGTATGACAACAAATGCAAGAAGCATGACAGGTAAAATGGGGAGCTGACGCTCTTAGTTGCAGACGAGGACTATGATGTTATCAGTATAACTGAAACTTGGTGGGATGATTCACATGACTGGGCAGTTAACTTAGAGGGGTATACATTATTTAGGAGGGACAGGAATAATAAAAGGGGTGGAGGAATCTGCATGTATATTAAACCTGACCTTAAACCTACAATAAGGGAAGATATCTATGATACAAGTGACAATGTAGAGACCCTGTGGGTTGAAATAAAGAGTGGGGGGAAAAATCCTAAAAAAATATTACTAGGAACATGCTACAAGCCTCCCAACATTAGTGACCCAGAGGAAACTCAACTACTAATACAAATAGGTAAGGCTGCTAATAACAGTGCTGTAATTATGGGAGATTTTAACCCCACGATATAAACTGGGCCAATGAAACTAGTAATTCAGCTAAGGGGGATAGATTTATAAATGTTCTCTTCTTGCCACCATTAATAGAGGAGCCGACTAGGAGTAAAGCTATATTGGATTTAGTGCTATCAAACAATACAGATATAATATCAAACATAGAAGTTAAAGAACATTTGGGTAACAGTGATCATAACATGGTCACATTTGAAATCTCTTTTCATATGCAGTGTTTTAAAGGCTTAACTAAGACTTTTAATTTCAAGAAAGCAAAATTCAACGATTTAAGGAAATCATTAAATAATATAAATTGGGACAATGTATTTTCTAATAAAAATACAGAGGATAAATGGATAATATTTAAAAATTTGTTAAATAAATATACATATCAATACATACCATATGGTTATAAAAATAAAAATAAAAAAACTAAGCCGTTATGGCTAAATAAAAATGTGTTAAGAGAAATTAGGAAAAAACGTAGGGCATTTAAATTATTAAAAGAAAATAGTACAGACTCAGCATACAATATTTATAAGGAATGTAACAAAGCATGCAAAAAAGCAATCAAATTAGCCAAAATTGAAAATGAAAAATTAATTGCCAAGGATTCTAAGTCTAACCCTAAAAGTTTCTTTAAGTACATAAATAGCAAAAAATCTAAGAAGGATAATATAGGTACATTAAAATGTGTGGAGGGTAGCATGATAAATAATGACAGGGAGAAGGCTGAGGTACTAAATCAGTTTTTTTCTTCAGTATACACAAGAGAGGAACCATTGAATGATACTTTGGAACAGAATAGAACATGCCAGTCCATACCACTAACTGGGTTTTGTTTAGAGGATATCAGGAAAAAACTAAAAAATATTAAGGTAAATAAAACTCCAGGCCCAGATGGAATACACCCAAGGGTGTTAAGTGAACTTAGCACTGTTATAGACAAACCTTTACTCTTAATTTTTCAAGACTCATTATCCTCAGGCATGGTACCCCAGGATTGGCATAAAGCTGATGTGGTGCCACTCTTCAAAAAGGGAAGCAGGGATGATCCAGGAAGCTATAGACCAGTTAGTCTGACATCAATAGTGGGGAAGATATTTGAAGGGATTATAAAGGATTATATTGATGAGCATATTTGTGTAAACAAGATTATGAGTTCTAATCAGCATGGCTTTAGGAGAAATAGATCATGTCAAACTAATCTAATTAGATTCTACGAGGAAGTAAGTAAAAATATAGATACAGGGGAATCAGTTGATGTGATATACTTAGATTTTGCAAAGGCATTTGATACAGTGCCACATGAGAGATTAATGCACAAAATTAAGGGACTGGGAATAGCTGAAAATGTTAGCTCATGGATAAATAACTGGATAAAAGATAGGGAGCAACGAGTAGTAGTAAATGGATCATACTCAGATTGGACAAAGGTAATCAGTGGCGTCCCCCAGGGATCAGTACTGGGCCCTGTTCTTTTTAATATTTTTATAAATGACTTGGAGCAAGGATTAAATAGCGACATCTCTATTTTTGCAGATGATACTAAGTTAAGTAAGGTCATTAGGTCAGAGCAGGACGAACTCTCTTTACAAAGGGATTTGCTAAAATTAGAACTATGGGCAAGTGAATGGAAAATGAGATTTAATACGGAAAAATGTAAGGTTCTACATTTTGGAAGTAAAAATAAGCAGGCTACGTATTTTTTAAATGGGACAAGACTTAGCCAAACACAGGAGGAAAGGGATTTGGGAGTAGTAATAGATAACAAGCTAAAGATGAGTGCACAATGCAGGGCAGCGGCTTCAAAGGCTAATAAGATACTAGCATGTATTAAAAGAGGCATTGATTCAAGGGAGGAAAGCATAATTCTGTCATTATATAAAGCCCTGGTAAGACCTCACCTTGAGTTTGGAGTGCAGTTCTGGGGACCCATTGCTAAAAAAGATATTGTAGAACTAGAAAAAGTTCAGAGAAGGGCCACAAAGCTAGTAAGGGGATTGGAGAAATTAACCTATAAGGAGAGGCTAGCCAAACTGGGTCTGTTCTCTTTAGAAAAAAGGCGCTTGAGAGGTGACATGATTACTTTATATAAATATATTCAAGGCCCATATACAGAGATGGCAGAAGCTCTTTTTATTCCAAGAAAATTGTTTCTGACAAGAGGTCATAATTTAAGGTTGGAGGAAAGGAGATTTAATCTCCTGCAACGGAAACGTTTTTTCACTGTAAGAGCAATAAAATTGTGGAACTCATTACCAAAGGAGGTAGTGAATGCCAATACCATAGATTCATTTAAAAATAGTCTGGATAAATTTCTGTATATAAACAAAATTCATGGATATGATTGCTAGTATTAAATGGGTCACTTTTTAATGGGGTTATTTAACCCCTTAAGGACCAGCGACGTACCCTGTATGTCACTGGCCTTTTTTTGGAACTTGATTGTTTTATAACGCGGTCTTGTCACCAGCTTTGAGACTGCTCTATTCCACAAAGGCTGCTGGAGGGAGGGCATTAATAGCGTGTTCTTGCTAGACTTGTGCTATTATGTCCTGAAAAAACCCTTAACGACCAGTGACATACAGGGTACATTGTGGTCATTAAGGGGTTAAGCTTAACTGGAGCTTTTTGTGTAAGTATTTTAGATTTGTATAGGTTGAACTCGATGGACTTCAGTCTTTTTTCAACCTTATCTACTATGTTACTATATTACTATGTTACTATGTTACTGAGTGGAAATGCTCCAGACACAGGAAGAGAGGTAATGCAGCAGCTGATAGGCACTGAGGGTAAATGCTCCAGACACAGGGAGAGAGGTAGTGCAGCAGCTGATAAGCACTGAGGGGAAATGCTCCAGACACAGGGAGAGAGGTAATGCAGCAGCTGACAGGCACTGAGTGGAAATGCTCCAGACACAGGGAGAGAGGTAATGCAGCAGCTGATAGGCACTGAGTGGAAATGCTCCAGACACAGGGAGAGAGGTAATGCAGCAGCTGACAGGCACTGAGTGGAAAGGCTTCAGACACAGGGAGAGAGGTAGTGCAGCAGCTGACAGGAACTGAGTGGAAACGCTCCAGACACAGGGAGAGAGGTAATGCAGCAGCTGACAGGCACTGAGTAGAAACGCTCCAGACACAGGGAGAGAGGTAATGCAGCAGCTGACAGGCACTGAATGGAAATGCTTCAGACACAGGGAAAGAGGTAATGCAGCAGCTGACAGGCACTGAGTGGAAATGCTCCAGACTCAGTGGAAATGCTCCAGACACAGGGAGAGAGGTAGTGCAGCAGCTGACAGGCACTGAGTGGAAACCCTCTGGACACAGGGAGAGAGGTAATGCAGCTGCTTACAGGCACTGAGTGGAAATGCTTCAGACACAGGGAGAGAGGTAGTGCAGCAGCTGACAGGCACTGAGTGGAAACTTTCAAGACACAGGGAGAGAGGTAATGCAGCAGCTGACAGGCATTGAGTGGAAAAGCTCTAGACACAGGGAGAGAGGTAATGCAGCAGCTGACAGGCACTGAGTGGAAATGCTCCAGACACAGGGAGAGAGGTAATGCAGCAGCGGACAGGCATTGAGTGGAAAAGATCCAGACACAGGGAGAGAGGTAGTGCAGCAGCTGACAGGCACTGAGTGGAAAAGCTCCAGACACAGGGACAGAGGTAATGCAGCAGCTGACAGGCACTGAGTGGAAACCCTCCAGACACAGGGAGACAGGTAATGCAGCAGCTGACAGGCACTGAGTGGAAATGCTCCAGATACAGGGAGAGAGGTAGTGCAGCAGCTGACAGGCTCTGAGTGGAAACCCTCCAGACACAGGGAGAGAGGTAATGCAGCAGCTGACAGGCACTGAGTGGAAATGCTCCAGACAAAGGGAGAGAGGTAATGCAGCAGCTGACAGGCACTGAGTGGAAACGCTCCAGACACAGGGAGAGAGGTAGTGCAGCAGCTGACAGGCACTGAGTGGAAACACTCCAGAAACAGGGAGAGAGGTAGTGCAGCAGCTGACAGGCACTGAGTGGAAACACTCCAGAAACAGGGAGAGAGGTAGTGCAGCAGCTGACAGGCACTGAGTGGAAACCCTCCAGACACAGGGAGACAGTTAATGCAGCAGCTGACAGGCACTGAGTGGAAATGCTCCAGACACAGGGAGAGAGGTAGTGCAGCAGCTGACAGGCACTGAGTGAAGATGCTCCAGACACAGGGAGAGAGGTAATGCAGCAGCTGACAGGCACTGAGTGGAAACTTTCAAGACACAGGGAGAGAGGTAATGCAGCAGCTGACAGGCATTGAGTGGAAAAGCTCCAGACACAGGGAGAGAGGTATTGCAGCAGCTGACAGGCACTGAGTGGAAACCCTCCAGACACAGGGAGACAGGTAATGCAGCAGCTGACAGGCACTGAGTGGAAATGCTCCAGATACAGGGAGAGAGGTAGTGCAGCAGCTGACAGGCTCTTAGTGGAAACCCTCCAGACACAGGGAGAGAGGTAATGCAGCAGCTGATAGGCACTGAGTGGAAATGCTCCAGACAAAGGGAGAGAGGTAATGCAGCAGCTGACAGGCACTGAGTGGAAACACTCCAGAAACAGGGAGAGAGGTAGTGAAGCAGCTGACAGGCACTGAGTGGAAACCCTCCAGACACAGGGAGACAGTTAATGCAGCAGCTGACAGGCACTGAGTGGAAATGCTCCAGACACAGGGAGAGAGGTAGTGCAGCAGCTGACAGGCACTGAGTGAAGATGCTCCAGACACAGGGAGAGAGGTAATGCAGCAGCTGAGAGGCACTGAGTGGAATTGCTACAGACACAGGGAGAGAGGTAATGCAGCAGCTGACAGGCACTGAGTGGAAATGCTCCAGACACAGGGAGAGAGGTAATGCAGCAGCTGACAGGCACTGAGTGGAAAGGCTTCAGACACAATAAGAGAGGTAATGCAGCAGCTGACAGGCACTGAGTGGAAATGCTCCAGGCACAGGGAGAGAGGAAGTGCAGCAGCTGACAGGCACTGAGTGGAAATGCTCCAGACACCGGGAGAGAGGAAGTGCAGCAGCTGACAGGCTCTGAGAGGAAATGCTCCAGACACAGGGAGAGAGGTAATGCAGTAGCTGACAGGCACTGAGAGGAAATACTCCAGACACAGGGAGAGAGGTAATGCAGCAGCTGACAGGCACTGAGTGGAAATGCTTCAGACACAGGGAGAGAGGTAATGCAGCAGCTGACAGGCACTGAGTGGAAAAGCTCCAGACACAGTGAGAGAGGTAATGCAGCAGCTGACAGGCACTGAGTGGAAATGCTCCAGACACAGTGAGAGAGGTAATGCAGCAGCTGACAGGCACTGAGTGGAAATGCTCCAGACACAGGGAGAGAGGTAGTGCAGCAGCTGACAGGCACTGAGTGGAAATGCTCCAGACACAATAAGAGAGGTAATGCAGCAGCTGACAGGCACTGAGTGGAAATGCTTCAGACACAGGGAGAGAGGTAATGCAGCAGCTGATAGGCACTGAGTGGAAATGCTTCAGACACAGGGAGAGAGGTAATGCAGTAGCTGACAGGCACTGAGAGGAAATACTCCAGACACAGGGAGAGAGGTAATGCAGCAGCTGACAAGCACTGAGTGGAAAAGCTCCAGAAACAGGGAGAGAGGTAATGCAGATGCTGACAGGCACTGCGTGGAAACGCTTCAGACACAGGGAGAGAGGTAATGCAGCAGCAGACAGGCACTGAGGTGAAACGCTCCAGACACAGGGAGAAAGGTAATGCAGCAGCTGACAAGCACTGAGTGGAAACTCTCCAGACACAGGGAGAGAGGTAGTGCAGCTGCTGACAGGCACTGAGTGGAAACGCTCCAGACACAATAAGAGAGGTAATGCAGCAGCTGACAGGCACTGAGTGGAAATGCTCCAGGCACAGGGAGAGAGGAAGTGCAGCAGCTGACAGGCACTGAATGGAAATGCTCCAGGCACAGGGAGAGAGGTAATGCAGCAGCTGACAGGCTCTGAGAGGAAATGCTCCAGACACAGGGAGAAGAGAGGTAATGCAGTAGCTGACAGGCACTGAGTGGAAATGCTTCAGACACAGGGAGAGAGGTAATGCAGCAGCTGACAGGCACTGAGTGGAAACGCTTCAGACACAATAAGAGAGGTAATGCAGCAGCTGACAGGCACTGAGTGGAAACGCTCCAGACACAGGGAGAGAGGTAAAGCAGCAGCTGACAAGCACTGAGTGGAAATGCTCCAGGCACAGGGAGAGAGGTAATGCAGCAGCTGACAGGCACTGAGTGGAAATGCTTCAGACACAGGGAGAGAGGTAATGCAGCAGCTGACAGGCACTGAGTGGAAACGCTTCAGACACAATAAGAGAGGTAATGCAGCAGCTGACAGGCACTGAGTGGAAACGCTCCAGACACAGGGAGAGAGGTAAAGCAGCAGCTGACAAGCACTGAGTGGAAATGCTCCAGACACAGGGAGAGAGGTAGTGCAGCTGCTGACAGGCACTGAGTGGAAATGCTCCAGACACAGGGAGAGAGGTAATGCAGCAGCTGACAGGCACTGAGTGGAAATACACCAGACACAGGGAGAAAGGTAATGCAGCAGCTGACAGGCACTGAGTGGAAATGCTCCAGACACAGGGAGAGAGGTAATGCAGCAACTGATAGGCACTGAGTGGAAATGCTCCAGTTACAGGGAAAGAGGTAATGCAGCAGCTGACAGGCACTGAGTGGAAACGCTCCAGACACAGGGAGAGAGGTATTGCAGCAGCTGACAGGCACTGAGTGGAAACCCTCCAGACACAGGGAGACAGGTAATGCAGCAGCTGACAGGCACTGAGTGGAATTGCTACAGACACAGGGAGAGAGGTAATGCAGCAGCTGACAGGCACTAAGTGGAAATGCTTCAGACACAGGGAGAGAGGTAATGCAGCAGATGACAGGTACTGAGTGGAAATGCTCCAGACACAGGGAGAGAGGTAATGCAGCTGCTGACAGGCACTGAGTGGAAATGCTCCAGACACAGGGAGAGAGGTAATGCAGCAGCTGATAGGCACTGAGTGGAAATGTTCCAGACACAGGGAGAGAGGTAATGCAGCAGCTGACAGGCACTGAGTGGAAAGGCTTCAGGCACAGGGAGAGAGGTAGTGCAGCAGCGGACAGGCACTGAGTGGAAACGCTCCAGACACAGTGAGAGAGGTAGTGCAGCAGCTGACAGGCACTGAGTGGAAATGCTCCAGACACAGGGAGAGAGGTAATGCAGCAGCTGACAGGCACTGAGTGGAAACTCTCCAGAAACAGGGAGAGAGGTAATGCAGCAGCTGACAAGCACTGAGTGGAAATGCTCCAGACTCAGGGAGAGAGGTAATGTAGCAGCTGACAGGCACTGAGTGGAAACCCTCTGGACACAGGGAGAGAGGTAATGCAGCAGCTGACAGGCACTGAATGGAAACTTTCAAGACACAGGGAGAGAGGTAATGCAGCAGCTGACAGGCACTGAGAGGAAATGCTCCAGGCCCAGGGAGAGAGAGGTAATGCAGCAGCTGACAGGCACTGAGTGGAAATGCTTCAGACACAGGGAGAGAGGTAGTGCAGCAACTGACAGGCACTGAGAGGAAATGCTCCAGACACAGGGAGAGAGAGGTAATGCAGCAGCTGACAGGCACTGAGTGGAAACTTTCAAGACACAGGGAGAGAGGTAATGCAGCAGCTGACAGGCATTGAGTGGAAAAGCTCCAGACACAGGGAGAGAGGTATTGGAGCAGCTGACAGGCACTGAGTGGAAACGCTCCAGACACAGGGAGAGAGGTAATGCAGCAGCGGACAGGCATTGAGTGAAAAAGCTCCAGACACAGGGAGAGAGGTAATGCAGCAGCTGACAGGCACTGAGTGGAAACCCTCCAGACACAGGGAGACAGGTAATGCAGCATCTGACAGGCACTGAGTGGAAATGCTCCAGACACAGGGAGAGAGGTAGTGCAGCAGCTGACAGGCACTGAGTGGAAATGCTCCAGACACAGGGAGAGAGGTAGTGCAGCAGCTGACAGGCACTGAGTGGAAACCCTCCAGACAAAGGGAGACAGGTAATGCAGCAGCTGACAGGCACTGAGTGGAAATGCTCCAGACACAGGGAGAGAGGTAGTGCAGCAGCTGACAGGCACTGAGTGGAAATGCTCCAGACACAGGTAGTGCAGCAGCTGAAAGGCACTGAGTGGAATTGCTACAGACACAGGGAGAGAGGTAATGCAGCAGCTGATGGGCACTGAGTGGAAATGCTCCAGACACAGGGAGAGAGGTAGTGCAGCAGATGACAGGCACTGAGTGGAAATGCTCCAGACACAGGGACAGAGGTAGTGCAGCAGCTGACAGGCACTGAGTGGAAATACTCCAGACACAGGGAGAGAGGTAATGCAGCAGCTGACAGGCACTGAGTGGAAAAGCTCCAGACACAGGGAGAGAGGTAATGCAGCAGCTGACAGGCACAGAGTGGAAATGCTCCAGACACAGAGATAGGGGTAATGCAGCAGCTGATAGGCACTGAGTGGAAATGCTTCACACACAATGAGAGAGGTAATGCAGCAGCTGACAGGCACTGAGTGGAAAAGCTGCAGGCACAGGGAGAGAGGTAATGCAGCAGCTGACAGGCACTGAGTGGAAACCCTCCAGACACAGGGAGATAGGTAGTGCAGCAGCTGACAGGTACTGAGTGGAAACCCTCCAGACACAGGGAGACAGGTAATGCAGCAGCTGACAGGCACTGAGTGGAAATGCTCCAGACACAGTTAGAGAGGTAGTGCAGCAGCTGACAGGCACTGAGTGGTAATATTACAGACACAGGGAGAGAGGTAATGCAGCAGCTGACAGGCACTGAGTGGAAAAGCTGCAGACACAGGGAGAGAGGTAGTGCAGCAGCTGACAGGCACTGAGTGGAAAAGCTCCAGACACAGGGAGAGAGGTAATGCAGCAGCTGACAAGCACTGAGTGGAAAAGCTCCAGAAACAGGGAGAGAGGTAGTGGAGCAGCTGACAGGCACTGCGTGGAAACGCTTCAGACACAGGGAGAGAGGTAATGCAGCAGCTGACAGGCACTGAGTGGAAATGCTCCAGACACAGAGATAGGGGTAATGCAGCAGCTGATAGGCACTGAGTGGAAATGCTTCAGACACAATGAGAGAGGTAATGCCCCAGCTGACAGGCACTGAGTGGAAATGCTCCAGACACAGGGAGAGAGGTAATGCAGCAGCTGACAGGCACTGAGTGGCAATGCTCCAGACACAGGGAGAGAGGTAATGCAGCAGCTGACAGGCACTAAGTGGAAATGCTCCAGACACAGGGAGAGAGGTAGTGCAGCAGCTGACAGGCACTGAGAGGAAATGCTCCAGACACAGGGAGAGAGGTAATGCAGTAGCTGACAGGCACTGAGAGGAAATACTCCAGACACAGGGAGAGAGGTAGTGCAGTAGCTGACAAGCACTGAGAGGAAATACTCCAGACACAGGGAGAGAGGTAATGCAGTAGCTGACAGGCACTGAGAGGAAATACTCCAGACACAGGGAGAGACGAAGTGCAGCAGCTGACAGGCACTGAGGTGAAACGCTCCAGACACAGGGAAAGAGGTAAAGCAGCAGCTGACAAGCACTGAGTGGAAATGCTCCAGACACAGGGAGAGAGGTAGTGCAGCTGCTGACAGGCACTGAGTGGAAATACACCAGACACAGGGAGAGAGGTAATGCAGCAACTGATAGGCACTGAGTGTAAATGCTCCAGACACAGGGAAAGAGGTAATGCAGCAGCTGATAGGCACTGAGTGGAAACGCTCCAGACACAGGGAGACAGGTAATGCAGCATCTGACAGGCACTGAATGGAAATGCTCCAGACGCAGGGAGAGAGGTAATGCAGCTGCTGACAGGCACTGAGTGGAAATGCTCCAGACACAGGGAGAGAGGTAGTGCAGCAGCTGACAGGCACTGAGTGGAAATGCTCCAGACACAGTGAGAGAGGTAATGCAGCAGCTGACAGGCACTGAGTGGAAATGCTCCAGACACAGGGAGAGAGGTAATGCAGCAGCTGACAGGCACTGAGAGGAAATGCTCCAGACACAGGGAGAGAGGTAATGCAGTAGCTGACAGGCACTGAGTGGAAATGCTCCAGACACAGAGATAGGGGTAATGCAGCAGCTGATAGGCACTGAGTGGAAACGCTTCACACACAATGAGAGAGGTAATGCAGCAGCTGACAGGCACTGAGTGGAAAAGCTGCAGGCACAGGGAGAGAGGTAATGCAGCAGCTGACAGGCACTGAGAGGAAATACTCCAGACACAGGGAGAGAGGTAGTGCAGCAGCTGACAGGCACTGAGGTGAAACGCTCCAGACACAGGGAGAGAGGTAAAGCAGCAGCTGACAAGCACTGAGTGGAAATGCTCCAGACACAGGGAGAGAGGTAGTGCAGCAGCTGACAGGCACTGAGTGGAAATGCTCCAGACACAGGGAGAGAGGTAGTGCAGCAGCTGACAGGCACTGAGTGGAAATGCTCCAGACACAGGGAGAGAGGTAATGCAGCAGCTGATAGGCACTGAGTGGAAACGCTCCAGACACAGGGAGACAGGTAATGCAGCAGCTGACAGGCACTGAATGGAAATGCTCCAGACACAGGGAGAGAGGTAATGCAGCTGCTGACAGGCACTGAGTGGAAATGCTCCAGACACAGGGAGAGAGGTAGTGCAGCAGCTGACAGGCACTGAGTGGAAATGCTCCAGACACAGGGAGAGAGGTAGTGCAGCAGCTGACAGGCACTGAGTGGAAATGCTCCAGACACAGGGAGACAGGTAGTGCAGCAGCTGACAGGCACTGAATGGAAATGCTCCAGACACAGGGAGAGAGGTAATGCAGCTGCTGACAGGCACTGAGTGGAAATGCTCCAGACACAGGGAGAAAGGTAGTGCAGCAGCTGACAGGCACTGAGTGGAAATGCTCCAGACACAGGGAGAGAGGTAGTGCAGCAGCTGACAGGCACTGAGTGGAAATGCTCCAGACACAGGAAGAGAGGTAATGCAGCAGCTGACAGGCACTGAGTGGAAACTCTCCAGAAACAGGGAGAGAGGTAATGCAGCAGCTGACAAGCACTAAGTGGAAATGCTCCAGACTCAGGGAGAGAGGTAATGCAGCAGCTGACAGGCACTGAGTGGAAAGGCTCCAGACACAGGGAGAGAGGTAGTGCAGCAGCTGACAGGCACTGAGTGGAAACCCTCTGGACACAGGGAGAGAGGTAATGCAGCAGCTGACAGGCACTGAATGGAAACTTTCAAGACACAGGGAGAGAGGTAGTGCAGCAGCTGACAGGCACTGAGTGGAAATGCTTCAGACACAGGGAGAGAGGTAGTGCAGCAACTGACAGGCACTGAGAGGAAATGCTCCAGACACAGGGAGAGAGGTAATGCAGCAGCTGACAGGCACTGAGTGGAAACTTTCAAGACACAGGGAGAGAGGTAATGCAGCAGCTGACAGGCATTGAGTGGAAAAGCTCCAGACACAGGGAGAGAGGTATTGCAGCAGCGGACAGGCATTGAGTGAAAAAGCTCCAGACACAGGGAGAGAGGTAGTGCAGCAGCTGACAGGCACTGAGTGGAAATGCTCCAGACACAGGGAGAGAGGTAGTGCAGCAGCTGACAGGCACTGAGTGGAAATGCTCCAGACACAGGGAGAGAGGTAGTGCAGCAGCTGACAGGCACTGAGTGGAAATGCTCCAGACACAGGTAGTGCAGCAGCTGACAGGCACTGAGTGGAATTGCTACAGACACAGGGAGAGAGGTAATGCAGCAGCTTATGGGCACTGAGTGGAAATGCTCCAGACACAGGGAGAGAGGTAGTGCAGCAGATGACAGGCACTGAGTGGAAATGCTCCAGACACAGGGAGAGAGGTAGTGCAGCAGCTGACAGGCACTGAGTGGAAATACTCCAGACACAGGGAGAGAGGTAATGCAGCAGCTGACAGGCACTGAGTGGAAAAGCTCCAGACACAGGGAGAGAGGTAATGCAGCAGCTGACAGGCACTGAGTGGAAATGCTCCAGACACAGAGATAGGGGTAATGCAGCAGCTGATAGGCACTGAGTGGAAATGCTTCACACACAATGAGAGAGGTAATGCAGCAGCTGACAGGCACTGAGTGGAAAAGCTGCAGGCACAGGGAGAGAGGTAATGCAGCAGCTGACAGGCACTGAGTGGAAACACTCCAGACACAGGGAGATAGGTAGTGCAGCAGCTGACAGGCACTGAGTGGAAACCCTCCAGACTCAGGGAGACAGGTAATGCAGCAGCGGACAGGCACTGAGTGGAAATGCTCCAGACACAGTTAGAGAGGTAGTGCAGCAGCTGACAGGCACTGAGTGGTAATATTACAGACACAGGGAGAGAGGTAATGCAGCAGATGACAGGCACTGAGTGGAAAAGCTGCAGACATAGGGAGAGAGGTATTGCAGCAGCTGACAGGCACTGAGTGGAAACACTCCAGACACAGGGAGAGAGGTAGTGCTACAGCTGACAGGTACTGAGTGGAAATGCTCCAGACACAGGGAGAGAGGTAATGCAGCAGCTGACAAGCACTGAGTGGAAAAGCTCCAGAAACAGGGAGAGAGGTAGTGCAGCAGCTGACAGGCACTGCGTGGAAACACTTCAGACACAGGGAGAGAGGTAATGCAGCAGCTGACAGGCACTGAGTGGAAATGCTCAAGACACAGAGATAGGGGTAATGCAGCAGCTGGTAGGCACTGAGTGGAAATGCTTCAGACACAATGAGAGAGGTAATGCCCCAGCTGACAGGCACTGAGTGGAAATGCTCCAGACACAGGGAGAGAGGTAATGCAGTAGCTGACAGGCACTGAGTGGAAACTTTCAAGACACAGGGAGAGAGGTAATGCAGCAGCTGACAGGCACTGAGTGGAAATGCTTCAGACACAGGGAGAGAGGTAGTGCAGCAACTGACAGGCACTGAGAGGAAATGCTCCAGACACAGGGAGAGAGGTAATGCAGCAGCTGACAGGCACTGAGTGGAAACTTTCAAGACACAGGGAGAGAGGTAATGCAGCAGCTGACAGGCATTGAGTGGAAAAGCTCCAGACACAGGGAGAGAGGTATTGCAGCAGCGGACAGGCATTGAGTGAAAAAGCTCCAGACACAGGGAGAGAGGTAGTGCAGCAGCTGACAGGCACTGAGTGGAAATGCTCCAGACACAGGGAGAGAGGTAGTGCAGCAGCTGACAGGCACTGAGTGGAAATGCTCCAGACACAGGGAGAGAGGTAGTGCAGCAGCTGACAGGCACTGAGTGGAAATGCTCCAGACACAGGTAGTGCAGCAGCTGACAGGCACTGAGTGGAATTGCTACAGACACAGGGAGAGAGGTAATGCAGCAGCTTATGGGCACTGAGTGGAAATGCTCCAGACACAGGGAGAGAGGTAGTGCAGCAGATGACAGGCACTGAGTGGAAATGCTCCAGACACAGGGACAGAGGTAGTGCAGCAGCTGACAGGCACTGAGTGGAAATACTCCAGACACAGGGAGAGAGGTAATGCAGCAGCTGACAGGCACTGAGTGGAAAAGCTCCAGACACAGGGAGAGAGGTAATGCAGCAGCTGACAGGCACTGAGTGGAAATGCTCCAGACACAGAGATAGGGGTAATGCAGCAGCTGATAGGCACTGAGTGGAAATGCTTCACACACAATGAGAGAGGTAATGCAGCAGCTGACAGGCACTGAGTGGAAAAGCTGCAGGCACAGGGAGAGAGGTAATGCAGCAGCTGACAGGCACTGAGTGGAAACACTCCAGACACAGGGAGATAGGTAGTGCAGCAGCTGACAGGCACTGAGTGGAAACCCTCCAGACTCAGGGAGACAGGTAATGCAGCAGCGGACAGGCACTGAGTGGAAATGCTCCAGACACAGTTAGAGAGGTAGTGCAGCAGCTGACAGGCACTGAGTGGTAATATTACAGACACAGGGAGAGAGGTAATGCAGCAGATGACAGGCACTGAGTGGAAAAGCTGCAGACATAGGGAGAGAGGTATTGCAGCAGCTGACAGGCACTGAGTGGAAACACTCCAGACACAGGGAGAGAGGTAGTGCTACAGCTGACAGGCACTGAGTGGAAATGCTCCAGACACAGGGAGAGAGGTAATGCAGCAGCTGACAAGCACTGAGTGGAAAAGCTCCAGAAACAGGGAGAGAGGTAGTGCAGCAGCTGACAGGCACTGCGTGGAAACACTTCAGACACAGGGAGAGAGGTAATGCAGCAGCTGACAGGCACTGAGTGGAAATGCTCAAGACACAGAGATAGGGGTAATGCAGCAGCTGGTAGGCACTGAGTGGAAATGCTTCAGACACAATGAGAGAGGTAATGCCCCAGCTGACAGGCACTGAGTGGAAATGCTCCAGACACAGGGAGAGAGGTAATGCAGTAGCTGACAGGCACTGAGTGGCAATGCTCCAGACACAGGGAGAGAGGTAATGCAGCAGCTGACAGGCACTGAGTGGAAATGCTCCAGACACAGGGAGAGAGGTAGTGCAGCAGCTGACAGGCACTGAGAGGAAATGCTCCAGACACAGGGAGAGAGGTAATGCAGCAGCTGACAGGCACTGAGAGGAAATACTCCAGACACAGGGAGAGAGGTAGTGCAGCAGCTGACAGGCACTGAGGTGAAACGCTCCAGACACAGGGAGAGAGGTAAAGCAGCAGCTGACAAGCACTGAGTGGAAATACACCAGACACAGGGAGAGAGGTAATGCAGCAACTGATAGGCACTGAGTGGAAATGCTCCAGACACAGGGAAAGAGGTAATGCAGCAGCTGATAGGCACTGAGTGGAAACGCTCCAGACACAGGGAGACAGGTAATGCAGCATCTGACAGGCACTGAGTGCAAATGCTCCAGACACAGGGAGAGAGGTAATGGAGCTGCTGACAGGCACTGAGTGGAAATGCTCCAGACACAGGGAGAGAGGTAATGCAGCAGCTGACAGGCACTGAGTGGAAAGGCTTCAGACACAGGGAGAGAGGTAGTGCAGCAGCTGACAGGCACTGAGTGGAAATGCTCCAGACACAGTGAGAGAGGTAGTGCAGCAGCTGACAGGCACTGAGTGGAAATGCTCCAGACACAGGGAGAGAGGTAATGCAGCAGCTGACAGGCACTGAGTGGAAACTCTCCAGAAACAGGGAGAGAGGTAATGCAGCAGCTGACAAGCACTAAGTGGAAATGCTCCAGACACAAGGAGAGAGGTAATGCAGCAGCTGACAAGCACTGAGTGGAAAGGCTCCAGACACAGGGAGAGAGGTACTGCAGCAGCTGACAGGCACTGAGTGGAAACCCTCTGGACACAGGGAGAGAGGTAATGCAGCAGCTGACAGTTACTGAGTGGAAATGCTTCAGACACAGGGAGAGAGGTAATGCAGCAGCTGACAGGCACTGAGAGGAAATGCTCCAGACACAGGGAGAGAGGTAATGCAGCAGCTGACAGGCATTGAGTGGAAATGCTCCAGACACAGGGAAAGAGGAAGTGCAGCAGCTGACAGGCACTGAGTGGAAATGCTCCAGACACAGGGGGAGCGGTAATGCAGCAGCGGACAGGCATTGAGTGAAAAAGCTCCAGACACAGGGAGAGAGGTAATGCAGCAGCTGACAGGCACTGAGTGGAAATGCTCCAGACACAGGGAGAGAGGTAATGAAGCAGCTGACAGGCACTGAGTGGAAACCCTCCAGGCACAGGGAGACAGGTAATGCAGCATCTGACAGGCACTGAGTGGAAATGCTCCAGACACAGGGAGAGAGGTAATGCAGCAGCTGACAGGCACTGAGAGGAAATGCTCCAGACACAGGGATAGAGGTAGTGCAGCAGCTGACAGGCACTGAGTGGAAACACTCCAGACACAGGGAGAGAGGTAATGCAGCAGCTGACAGGCACTGAGTGGAAAGGCTTCAGACACAGGGAGAGAGGTAGTGCAGCAGCTGACAGGCACTGAGTGGAAATGCTCCAGACACAGTGAGAGAGGTAGTGCAGCAGCTGACAGGCACTGAGTGGAAATGCTCCAGACACAGGGAGAGAGGTAATGCAGCAGCTGACAGGCACTGAGTGGAAACTCTCCAGAAACAGGGAGAGAGGTAATGCAGCAGCTGACAAGCACTAAGTGGAAATGCTCCAGACACAAGGAGAGAGGTAATGCAGCAGCTGACAAGCACTGAGTGGAAAGGCTCCAGACACAGGGAGAGAGGTACTGCAGCAGCTGACAGGCACTGAGTGGAAACCCTCTGGACACAGGGAGAGAGGTAATGCAGCAGCTGACAGTTACTGAGTGGAAATGCTTCAGACACAGGGAGAGAGGTAATGCAGCAGCTGACAGGCACTGAGAGGAAATGCTCCAGACACAGGGAGAGAGGTAATGCAGCAGCTGACAGGCATTGAGTGGAAATGCTCCAGACACAGGGAAAGAGGAAGTGCAGCAGCTGACAGGCACTGAGTGGAAATGCTCCAGACACAGGGGGAGCGGTAATGCAGCAGCGGACAGGCATTGAGTGAAAAAGCTCCAGACACAGGGAGAGAGGTAATGCAGCAGCTGACAGGCACTGAGTGGAAATGCTCCAGACACAGGGAGAGAGGTAATGCAGCAGCTGACAGGCACTGAGTGGAAACCCTCCAGGCACAGGGAGACAGGTAATGCAGCATCTGACAGGCACTGAGTGGAAATGCTCCAGACACAGGGAGAGAGGTAATGCAGCAGCTGACAGGCACTGAGAGGAAATGCTCCAGACACAGGGAGAGAGGTAGTGCAGCAGCTGACAGGCACTGAGTGGAAACACTCCAGACACAGGGAGAGAGGTAATGCAGCAGCTGACAGGCACTGAGAGGAAATGCTCCAGACACAGGGAGAGAGGTAATGCAGCAGCTGACAGGCACTGAGTGGAATTGCTACAGACACAGGGAGAGAGGTAATGCAGCAGCTGATGGGCACTGAGTGGAAATGCTCCAGACACAGGGAGAGAGGTAGTGCAGCAGCTGACAGGCACTGAGTGGAAATTCAACAGACACAGGGAGAGAGGTAGTGCAGCAGCTGACAGACACTGAGTGGAAATACTCCAGACACAGGGAGAGAGGTAATGCAGCAGCTGACAGGCACTGAGTGGAAAAGCTCCAGACACAGGGAAAGAGGTAATGCAGCAGCTGACAGGCACTGAGTGGAAATACTCCAGACACAGGGAGAGAGGTAATGCAGCAGCTGACAGGCACTGAGTGGAAAAGCTCCAGACACAGGGAGAGAGGTAATGCAGCAGCTGACAGGCACTGAGTGGAAATGCTCCAGACACAGAGATAGGGGTAATGCAGCAGCTGATAGGCACTGAGTGGAAACGCTTCACACACAATAAGAGAGGTAATGCAGCAGCTGACAGGCACTGAGTGGAAAAGCTGCAGGCACAGGGAGAGAGGTAATGCAGCAGCTGACAGGCACTGAGTGGAAACACTCCAGACACAGGGAGATAGGTAGTGCAGCAGCTGACAGGCACTGAGTGGAAACCCTCCAGACACAGGGAGACAGGTAATGCAGCAGCTGACAGGCACTGAGTGGAAATGCTCCAGACACAGGGAGAGAGGTAGTGCAGCAGCTGACAGGCACTGAGTGGTAATATTACAGACACAGGGAGAGAGGTAATGCAGCAGCTGACAGGCACTGAGTGGACAAGCTCCAGACACAGGGAGAGAGGTAATGCAGCAGCTGACAGGCACTGAGTGGAAATGCTCCAGACACAGAGATAGGGGTAATGCAGCAGCTGATAGGCACTGAGTGGAAACGCTTCACACACAATGAGAGAGGTAATGCAGCAGCTGATAGGCACTGAGTGGAAAAGCTGCAGACACAGGGAGAGAGGTATTGCAGCAGCTGACAGGCACTGAGTGGAAACACTCCAGACACAGGGAGAGAGGTAGTGCAGCAGCTGACAGGCACTGAGTGGAAACGCTCCAGACACAGGGAGAGAGGTAATGCAGCAGCTGACAAGCACTGAGTGGACAAGCTCCAGACACAGGGAGAGAGGTAATGCAGCAGCTGACAGGCACTGGGTGGAAATGCTCCAGACACAGAGATAGGGGTAATGCAGCAGCTGATAGGCACTGAGTGGAAACGCTTCACACACAATGAGAGAGGTAATGCAGCAGCTGATAGGCACTGAGTGGAAAAGCTCCAGAAACAGGGAGAGAGGTATTGCAGCAGCTGACAGGCACTGCGTCGAAACGCTTCAGACACAGGGAGAGAGGTAATACAGCAGCTGACAGGCACTGAGTGGAAATGCTCCAGACACAGAGATAGGGGTAATGCAGCAGCTGATAGGCACTGAGTGGAAATGCTTCAGACACAATGAGAGAGGTAGTGCAGCTGCTGACAGGCACTGAGTGGAAATACATCAGACACAGGGAGAGAGGTAATGCAGCAACTGATAGGCACTGAGTGGAAATGCTCCAGACACAAGGAGAGAGGTAATGCAGCAGCTGACAGGCACTGAGTGGAAATGCTCCAGACACAGGGAGAGAGGTAATGCAGCAGCTGACAGGCACTGAGTGGAAACGCTCCAGACACAGGGAGAGAGGTAATGCAGCAGCTGACAGGCACTGAGTGGAAATGCTCCAGACACAGGGAGAGAGGTAATGCAGCTGCTGACAGGCACTGAGTGGAAATGCTCCAGACACAGGGAGAGAGGTAATGCAGCAGCTGATAGGCACTGAGAGGAAATACTCCAGACACAGGGAGAGAGGTAGTGCAGCAGCTGACAGGCACTGAGGTGAAACGTTCCAGACACAGGGAGAGAGGTAATGCAGCAGCTGACAGGCACTGAGTGGAAAGGCTTCAGACACAGGGAGAGAGGTAGTGCAGCAGCTGACAGGCACTGAGTGGAAATGCTCCAGACACAGTGAGAGAGGTAGTGCAGCAGCTGACAGGCACTGAGTGGAAATGCTCCAGACACAGGGAGAGAGGTAATGCAGCAGCTGACAGGCACTGAGTGGAAACTCTCCAGAAACAGGGAGAGAGGTAATGCAGCAGCTGACAAGCACTAAGTGGAAATGCTCCACACTCAGGGAGAGAGGTAGTGCAGCAGCTGACAGGCACTGAGTGGAAATGCTCCAGACACAAGGAGAGAGGTAATGCAGCAGCTGACAAGCACTGAGTGGAAAGGCTCCAGACACACGGAGAGAGGTACTGCAGCAGCTGACAGGCACTGAGTGGAAACCCTCTGGACACAGGGAGAGAGGTAATGCAGCAGCTGACAGTTACTGAGTGGAAATGCTTCAGACACAGGGAGAGAGGTAATGCAGCAGCTGACAAGCACTGAGTGGAAACGCTCCAGACACAGGGAGAGAGGTAATGCAGCAGCTGACAGGCACTGAGAGGAAATGCTCCAGACACAGGGAGAGAGGTAATGCAGCAGCTGACAGGCATTGAGTGGAAATGCTCCAGACACAGGGAGAGAGGAAGTGCAGCAGCTGACAGGCACTGAGTGGAAATGCTCCAGACACAGGGAGAGAGGTAATGCAGCAGCGGACAAGCATTGAGTGAAAAAGCTCCAGACACAGGGAGAGAGGTAATGCAGCAGCTGACAGGCACTGAGTGGAAATGCTCCAGACACAGG
Source organism: Bombina bombina (assembly GCF_027579735.1). Classification (NCBI taxonomy): domain Eukaryota; kingdom Metazoa; phylum Chordata; class Amphibia; order Anura; family Bombinatoridae; genus Bombina; species Bombina bombina. The sequence goes on from NC_069502.1 coordinate 26,111,650, forward strand.
GAGAGAGGTAATGCAGCAGCTGACAGGCACTGAGTGGAAACCCTCCAGACACAGGGAGACAGGTAATGCAGCATCTGACAGGCACTGAGTGGAAATGCTCCAGACACAGGGAGAGAGGTAGTTCAACAGCTGACAGGCACTGAGTGGAAATGCTCCAGACACAGGGAGAGAGGTAATGCGGCAGCTGACAGGCACTGAGTGGAATTGCTACAGACACAGGGAGAGAGGTAATGCAGCAGCTGATGGGCACTGAGTGGAAATGCTCCAGACACAGGGAGAGAGGTAGTGCAGCAGCTGACAGGCACTGAGTGTAAATTCTCCAGACACAGAGAGAGAGGTAATGCAGCAGCTGACAGGCACTGAGTGGAAAAGCTCCAGACACAGGGAGAGAGGTAATGCAGCAGCTGACAGGCACTGAGTGGAAATGCTCCAGACACAGAGATAGGGGTAATGCAGCAGCTGATAGGCACTGAGTGGAAACGCTTCACACACAATGAGAGAGGTAATGCAGCAGCTGACAGGCACTGAGTGGAAAAGATGCAGGCACAGGGAGAGAGGTAATGCAGCAGCTGACAGGCACTGAGTGAAAACACTCCAGACACAGGGAGATAGGTAGTGCAGCAGCTGACAGGCACTGAGTGGAAACCCTCCAGACACAGGGAGACAGGTAATGCAGCAGCTGACAGGCACTGAGTGGAATTGCTACAGACACAGGGAGAGAGGTAATGCAGCAGCTGATAGGCACTGAGTGGAAATGCTCCAGACACAGGGAGAGAGGTAGTGCAGCAGCTGACAGGCACTGAGTGGAAAAGCTCCAGACACAGGGAGAGAGGTAATGCAGCAGCTGACAGGCACTGAGTGGAAATGCTCCAGACACAGAGATAGGGGTAATGCAGCAGCTGACAGGCACTGAGTGGAAACGCTCCAGACACAGAGATAGAGGTAGTGCAGCAGCTGACAGGCACTGAGTGGAAACGCTTCACACACAATGAGAGAGGTAATGCAGCAGCTGACAGGCACTGAGTGGAAATGCTCCAGACACAGGGAGAGAGGTAGTGCAGCAGCTGACAGGCACTGAGTGGAAACTTTCAAGACACAGGGAGAGAGGTAGTGCAGCAGCTGACAGGCACTGAGTGGAAATGCTCCAGACACAGGGAGAGAGGTAGTGCAGCAGCTGACAGGCACTGAATGGAAACGCTCCAGACACAGGGAGAGAGGTAGTGCAGCAGCTGACAGGCACTGAGTGGAAACGCTCCAGACACAGGGAGAGAGGTAGTGCAGCAGCTGACATACACTGAGTGGAAATTCTCCAGACACAGTGAGAGAGGTAATGCAGCAGCTGACAGGCACTGAGTGGAAATGCTCCAGACACAGGGAGACAGGTAATGCAGCAGCTGACAGGCACTGAGTGGAAATGCTCCAGTCACAGGGAGAGAGGTAATGCAGCAGCTGACAGGCACTGAGTGGAAACGCTCCAGACACAGGGAGAGAGGTAATGCAGCAGCTGACAGGCACTGAGTGGAAAAGATCCAGAAACAGGGAGAGAGGTAATGCAGCAGCTGACAGGCACCGAGTGGAAACCCTCTGGACACAGGGAGAGAGGTAATGCAGCAGCTGACAGACACTGAGTGGAAATGCTCCAGACACAGTGAGAGAGTTAATGTAGCAGCAGCTGACAGGCACTGAGTGGAAACGCTTCAGACACAGGGAGAGAGGTGGTGCAGCAGCTGACAGGCACTGAGTGGAATAGCTCCAGACACAGGGAGAGAGGTAATGCAGCAGCTGACAGGTATTGAGTGGAAATGTTCCATCCACAGGGAGAGAGGTAGTGCAGCAGCTGACAGGCACTGAGTGGAAATGCTCCAGACACAGGGAGAGAGGTAGTGCAGCAGCTGACAGGCACTGAGTGGAAACGCTCCATCCACAGGGAGAGAGGTAGTGCAGCAGCTGACAGGCACTGAGTGGAAATGCTCCATCCACAGGGAGAGAGGTAGTGCAGCAGCTGACAGGCACTGAGTGGAAATGCTCCATCCACAGGGAGAGAGGTAGTGCAGCAGCTGACAGGCACTGAGTGGAAATGCTCCAGACACAGGGAGAGAGGTAATGCAGCAGCTGACAGGCACTGAGTGGAAATGCTCCAGACACAGGGAGAGAGGTAATGCAGCAGCTGACAGGCACTGAGTGGAATTGCTACAGACACAGGGAGAGAGGTAATGCAGCAGCTGATGGGCACTGAGTGGAAATGCTCCAGACACAGGGAGAGAGGTAGTGCAGCAGCTGACAGGCACTGAGTGTAAATTCTCCAGACACAGGGAGAGAGGTAATGCAGCAGCTGACAGGCACTGAGTGGAAAAGCTCCAGACACAGGGAGAGAGGTAATGCAGCAGCTGACAGGCACTGAGTGGAAATGCTCCAGACACAGAGATAGGGGTAATGCAGCAGCTGATAGGCACTGAGTGGAAACGCTTCACACACAATGAGAGAGGTAATGCAGCAGCTGACAGGCACTGAGTGGAAAAGCTGCAGGCACAGGGAGAGAGGTAATGCAGCAGCTGACAGGCACTGAGTGGAAACACTCCAGACACAGGGAGATAGGTAGTGCAGCAGCTGACAGGCACTGAGTGGAAACCCTCCAGACATAGGGAGACAGGTAATGCAGCAGCTGACAGGCACTGAGTGGAATTGCTACAGACACAGGGAGAGAGGTAATGCAGCAGCTGATAGGCACTGAGTGGAAATGCTCCAGACACAGGGAGAGAGGTAGTGCAGCAGCTGACAGGCACTGAGTGGAAAAGCTCCAGACACAGGGAGAGAGGTAGTGCAGCAGCTGACAGGCACTGAGTGGAAACGCTCCAGACACAGAGATATAGGTAGTGCAGCAGCTGACAGGCACTGAGTGGAAACTTTCAAGACACAGGGAGAGAGGTAGTGCAGCAGCTGACAGGCACTGAGTGGAAATGCTCCAGACACAGGGAGAGAGGTAGTGCAGCAGCTGACAGGCACTGAGTGGAAACGCTCCAGACACAGGGAGAGAGGTAGTGCAGCAGCTGACAGGCACTGAGTGGAAACGCTCCAGACACAGGGAGAGAGGTAGTGCAGCAGCTGACAGGCACTGAGTGGAAATTCTCCAGACACAGGGAGAGAGGTAATGCAGCAGCTGACAGGCACTGAGTGGAAATGCTCCAGTCACAGGGAGAGAGGTAATGCAGCAGCTGACAGGCACTGAGTGGAAATGCTCCAGACACAGGGAGAGAGGTAATGCAGCAGCTGACAGGCACTGAGTGGAAAAGATCCAGAAACAGGGAGAGAGGTAATGCAGCAGCTGACAGGCACCGAGTGGAAACCCTCTGGACACAGGGAGAGAGGTAATGCAGCAGCTGACAGGCACTGAGTGGAAATGCTCCAGACACAGTGAGAGAGTTAATGTAGCAGCAGCTGACAGGCACTGAGTGGAAACGCTTCAGACACAGGGAGAGAGGTAATGCAGCAGCTGACAGGCACTGAGTGGAATAGCTCCAGACACAGGGAGAGAGGTAATGCAGCAGCTGACAGGTATTGAGTGGAAATGCTCCATCCACAGGGAGAGAGGTAGTGCAGCAGCTGACAGGCACTGAGTGGAAATGCTCCAGACACAGGGAGAGAGGTAGTGCAGCAGCTGACAGGCACTGAGTGGAAACGCTCCATCCACAGGGAGAGAGGTAGTGCAGCAGCTGACAGGCACTGAGTGGAAATGCTCCAGACACAGGGAGAGAGGTAATGCAGCAGCTGACAGGCACTGAGTGGAAACTTTCAAGACACAGGGAGAGAGGTAATGCAGCAGTTGATAGGCACTGAGTGGAAATGCTCCAGACACAGGGAGAGAGGTAATGCAGCAGCTGACAGGCACTGAGTGGAAATGCTCCAGACACAGGGAGAGAGGTAGTGCAGCAGCTGACAGGCACTGAGTGGAAATGCTCCAGACACAGCTCCAGACACAAAGATAGGGGTAATGCAGCAGCTGACAGGCACTGAGTGGAAAAGCTCCAGACACAGGGAGAGAGGTAATGCAGCAGCTGATAGGCACTGAGTGGAAATGCTCCAGACACAGAGATAGGGGTAATGCAGCAGCTGACAGGTACTGAGTGGAAACTTTCAAGACACAGGGAGAGAGGTAATGCAGCAGCTGACAGGCACTGAGTGGAAATGCACCAGACACAGGGAGAGAGGTAATGCAGCAGCTGACAGGCACTGAGTGGAAATGCACCAGACACAGGGAGAGAGGTAATGCAGCAGCTGATAGGCACTGAGTGGAAACGCTCCAGACTGTTAGGATCTTACCAGCCGACCAACTCTTCTCAAGGAATATTTTTCTGTACCTTTAAATTTCAATTACACCCTCCCTTCAGCCTATAAATTTTCCAGCAACCTTCATTACCTTGCTTGGTATTGAATTGGTAAACTAAACCTTGAGTACAACTCTCTCCCAAATTTACGAATTTGCCAGAAGTTTTACTAAGCTACCTTTAGTGTATTATTGATCTATAACCTTAAAGTTATTTTCTCAGTGAATACCCAATTGATCTCACAAAACCAGCAGCACGGATCTTTCCTCTCTTGCTTTTGCCGGAACTTCTTCTTACTCTCAGCCAGGATTGTAATCACTCCGCGGTGACGTCACACGCCAGCTTCACAAATCTCATTGAGATTACTACCGCTGCTATCGCTCCAGATCCAATTCTGGTCATCCTGTTTGCCTACCTGACTACCGAAGTTTGAACATTACAGCTTGCTCCAATCTGATCAAGGCACCTAACAGTTTTCTCTTTATGAACTGCCTATAACTTGTCCGTAACTTCCATTGCAGTCTACCAATGCATCCCTAACTTGCTGCTCTGTACTCCGTTATTTATTCTAAGATTTAGTTTTTCTACTATTTCAAAGAATATGTAATTCTACATTGGCTCCTCTAGTAGTTCTCTGCTGAATGTTATTTATGTTTATCTCAGGGTGCAGCAATAGAGTACTATTTTACAACAGAACCAATATATATTAAAATCCTATTCGTTAATGAGGTTTGCAAATCACCAACTAGGTGATTCATTTGCTCACCTCACACCTCTTAGCAACATTACCATATTTATAAACTCTCAGCAGCTGTGGTTTAAAATTCTAGTAATTCTTTGTTCTCTTATGGCTAGATTTAGAGTTTTGTCGGTAACGACCCGCGTAGCTAATGCTGGCTTTTTTTCCCCCGCACCTTTTAAATACCACTGGTATTTAGAGTTCACAGGATGGCTGCGTTAGGCTCCAAAAAAGGAGTGTAGAGCATAATTTACCGTCACTGCAACTCTCAATACCAGCGGTGCTTACGGACGCGGCCAGCTTAAAAAACGTGCTCGTGCACTATTCCCCCATAGGAAACAATGGGGCAGTTTTGGATGAAAAAAAACCTAACACCTGCAAAAAAGCAGCGTTAAGCTCCTAACGCAGCCCCATTGTTTCCTATGGGGAAACAGTTTCTGAGTCTGCACCTAACACCCTAACATGTACCCAGAGGCTAAACACCCCTAACCTTACACTTATTAACCCCTAATCTGCCGCCCCCTCTATCGCTGACCCCTGCATATTTTTTTTCCCCTAATCTGCCGCTCCGGACACCGCCGCAACCTACATTATCCCTATGTACCCCTAATCTGCTGCCCATAACACCGCCGACCCCTATATTATATTTATTAACCCCCAATCTGCCCCCCACAACGTCGCCGCCAGCTACCTACAATAATTAACCCCTAATCTGCCGACCGGACCTCACCGCTACTATAATAAATGTATTAACCCCTAATCCGCCTCACTCCCGCCTCAATAACCCTATAATAAATAGTATTAACCCCTAATCTGCCCTCCCTAACATCGCTGACACCTAACTTCAAGTATTAACCCCTAATCTGCCAACCGGACCTCACCGCTACTCTAATAAATTTATTAACCCCTAAAGCTAAGTCTAACCCTAACACTAACACCCCCCTAAGTTAAATATAATTTAAATCTAACTAAATAAATTAACTCTTATTAAATAAATTATTCCTATTTAAAGCTAAATAATTACCTGTAAAATAAACCCTAATATAGCTACAATATAAATAATAATTATATTGTAGCTATTTTAGGATTAATATTTATTTTACAGGCAACTTTGTAATTATTTTAACCAGGTACAATAGCTATTAAATAGTTAATAACTATTTAATAGCTACCTAGTTAAAATAATTACAAAATTACCTGTAAAATAAATCCTAACCTAACACTACCCTATCAATAAATTAATTAAATAAAATACCTACAATTACCTACAATTAAACCTAACGCTACACTATCAATAAATTAATTACATAAAATACCTACAAATAAATACAATTAAATAAACTAACTAAAGTACAAAAAATAAAAAAGAACTAAGTTACAAAAAATCAAAAAATAATTTACAAACATTAGTAAAAGATTACAACAATTTTAAGCTAATTACACCTACTCTAAGCCCCCTAATAAAATAACAAAGCCCCCCAAAATAAAAAAATGCCCTACCCTATTCTAAAATTAAAATAGAAAAGCTCTTTTACCTTACCAGCCCTTAAAAGGGCCTTTTGCGGGGCATGCTCCAAAGAAAACAGCTCTTTTGCCTGTAAAAAATAACATACAATACCCCCCCAACATTACAACCCACCACCCACATACCCCTAACCTAACCCAAACCCCCCTTAAATAAACCTAACACTAAGCCCCTGAAGATCATCCTACCTTATCTTCACCACGCCGGGTATCACCGATCAGTCCAGGCTCAGAAGTCTTCATCCAAGCCCAAGCGGGGGCTGAAGAGGTCCATGATCCGGCTGAAGTCTTGGCCCAAGTGGGGGCTGAAGAGGTCCATGATCCGGCTGAAGTCTTGATCCAAGCGGGAGCTAAAGAGGTCCATGATCCGGCTGAAGTCCTCTATCAAGCGACATCTTCAATCTTCTTTCTTCCGGATCCATCTTCATCCCGCCGACACGGAACATCCTTCTTCACCGACGACTTCCCGATGAATGACGATTCCTTTAAGGGACGTCATCCAAGATGGCGTCCCTCGAATTCCGATTGGCTGATAGGATTCTATCAGCCAATCGGAATTAAGGTAGGAAAGATCCAATCAGCCAATCAGATAGAGCTCGCATTCTATTGGCTGTTCCGACTTCTTCAACTGACTTCCTCTTTCGGCCTGTCACAATGGACTGACTCTCCCACTCACAAAGATGGTCATTCCCTTAATCTGATTTTCACCTATCGATTCAATCTTTTAAATTTAACTAACTCCCCTTTTCCTCTCTCTGACCATCATCTCCTAACTTGCAACATCACTTCCCTACCTACAACTCCCCCTCCCTCTACCCCTCACACCAAACTTCACAGAAGCACTAAGTCACTAGATCTGCATCAGCTCGCTAGCTCTCTCAAACCTCTCCTCTCATCCATCACCTCCTTTTCCTGCCCTGACCAATCTGCCAGTATAATTCCACCCTTACATTGGTCATTAACACTCTGGCCCCTCCAACCTTAGCTCAGAAACCACACTCTCATCCTCAGCCCTGGCATACTCCTCTGACACGATACCTAAGCAGATGCTCCCATACTGCTGAGCGACATTGGAGGAAATCTCGGAGTTCAGCTGACTTTCTTCACTACAAGTTCATCCTAAACTCCTACTATTCTGCCCTTAATCTTTATAAGCAACAATATTTTTCTAATCTTATCTCTACTCTTTCCATTAACCCTAAATGTCTGTTCTCCACATTCAACACTCTTCTCCGCCCACCCCCACCTCCTAACACAACCTCTCTCTCAGCTCAAGATTTTGCAAGCCACTTCAAAAACAAAATTGACTCCATCAGAAGTGAAATCAGCTCTCAACATATTTCCAATCTCCCACCCCCTCAAAAGCTCACAATCACCCAATACCCAAATATCCAAAAATGCAGCTCTTTTGCCCCTGTTAATGAGGATGAAGTTTCTGCCCTTATACTGTCCTCCCACCTCACTACCTGTCTCCTCGACCCCTCACAGCTACTCCCCTCCCTCTCTTCTACCCTCACCCCCATACTCACACACATTTTCAACCTCTCCCTCATCACTGGTATATTTCCCTCATCTCTAAAACATGCACTGGTCACACCTATTCTCAAAAAACCTTCCCTTGATCCAACCTCCCCTTCCAATTACCGCTCTATTTCCCTACTCCCTCTTGCCTCAAAGCTCCTCGAAAAGCTAGTTTACGCACGTCTATCCCATTTCTTTACACTAAACTCTCTTCTTGACCCACTGCGATATGGATTTTGTTCCCATTACTCTACAGAGACAGCAATTATCAAGGTTACCAATGACCAAATTACAGCAAAATCCAAAGGCCACTTCTCTCTGCTTATCCTCCTTGACCTGCCTGCAGCCTTTGACACTGTTGACCACCCTCTTCTGCTCCAAACCCTCCAATCCTTCGGCATCTGTGACACAGCTCTCTCGTGGTTCTCTTCCTATATGACTAACCGTACATTTAGTGTAGCCTTCTCCGGAGCATCCTCTGCCCCGTTACCACTTTCTGTTGGGGTACCTCAAGGCTCTGTCCTTGGTCCCCTTCTCTTTTAAATCTACAAGTCGTCACTAGGTTCCTTAATAAAGTCCCATGGGTTTCAATACCATTTGTATGCCAATGACACCTAAATCTACCTCTCTGCACCTGACCTACCTCCTTCCTTACTAACCCGTGTCACTAATTGTCTTTCTCACATCTCATCTTGGATGTCCTCTCACTACCTTAAGCTAAATCTCTCCAAAACTGAAATCCTTATTTTTCTCCCTTCTTCCAATGTCTCCACCCCCAACATTTCTATAACTGTTGATAATTCCATCATTACCCCTACCCGCACGCCCGATGTCTTGGGGTCACACTTGACTCAGATCTTTCCTTCACACCTCACATTCAGTCCTTGGCTAAAGCCTGCTGCTTCCACCTTAAAAACATTGCTAAAATTAGACATTTCCTTACACAAGATACAACCAAGATTTTAATCCACTCTCTCATCCTTTCCCGCCTCGACTACTGCAATTCAGTCCTCTCTGGTCTACCTAGCTGCTGCATAGCTCCTTTACAATCCATTATGAATGCCTCTGCCAGGCTCATCTTCCTTACTCGTTGCTCTTCATCTGCTGCACCTCTCTGCCAATCCCTTCACTGGCTTCCTCTTGCCTCTTGGATTAAACATAAAATCCTCACCCTGACATATAAAGCTCTCAACTGCACTGCTTCCCCCTACATCTCAGACCTTGTCTCCAGATACTCTCCCTCCCGTCCCCTTCAATCAGCTCAGGATCTCCTCCTCTCCTCCTCTCTTGTTACTTCCTCACATTCACGTTTACAGGACTTCTCCAGACTGGCCCCCATCTTGTGGAATTCCCTGCCTCACTCCATAAGACTCTCCCCTAGTTTTAACAGCTTCAAGCACTCCCTAAAAACTCTACTATTCAGGGATGCATACAACCAACACTAACCTTTCCTAACGCCATTGCTTTCCCCTTGAACCCCTTAGATTCTAAGCCTATGGGCCCAGCTGTTTACAGATCGCTTCATAAGATCCGACTACAACAGTGAAACTCTTGGCAGGGCCCTCTACCCACTTAACCCCTACAAAAGCTATCCTGTACACCGACTATGTTTACAGCGCTGCGGAATCTGTTAGCCCTCTACAAATACCTGATAATAATAATAATAAATGGCTGTGCATGAAAATCCCAGTAGATCAGCAGTTATTTAAATACTCAGACCAGTCTGCATGGCACCAACAACCATGCCATGTCCAAAGTCACTTAAATCCCCTTTCTTCCCCATTCTGATGCTCAGTTTGAAGTTCAGCAAGTCAAATTCACCACATCTAGATGCCTAAATGCATTGAGTTGCTGCCATGTGATTGGCTGATTAGCAATTTGTGTTACCAAGCAATTGAACAGGTGTACCTAATAAAGTGGCCGGTGAGTGTATATATATATATATATATATATATATATATATATATATATTCAGATCACTATTTCTATAGCATTTATACCTAATTTAAAAATAATCCAATAACAGTTCAGTTTGCTGGAGCATGCTTGATCATAGGTGTGCGCAAGGTGGGGGGGATTAGGGTTTGCCAAGTCACACCAGGCACGTGCTGTGTGCTCGTCCTATGCCTAGATATACAAATAATAATTACTATTTACTATTTCTATTTAATTAATATTTAGCACTAATATAATGAATAACTCATAATGTTATAAATGTTTTGTTTTAAATCATAAAAAATATATAAAACCTGTAGGGTCCAAGATGAAAATCCAAACAAATAATCCAAATAGCTTGATAAAAGCTAAGCGCTTTAGCGTGTACTGCAGGATGTGGTAAATACATATGTTTCAGGCTTTGCAAGTTCTGGTTCACCCATTCTGTGCATCTTTAGAATATTTACGTAATAAATAACTTAACATTTAGATTACATCTTTAGTTGTGCATATTGTTTCTGAGTGTAGTGTCACTGTCCTGTATGAGTGTAATGTCACTTTTCTGGATGAGTGTAGTGTAACTTTCCTGGATGAGTGTAGTGTCACCTTCCTCCATGAGTGTAGTGTCACTGTCCTGGATAAGTGTAGTGTCACTGTCCTGCATGAGTGTAGTGTCACTTTCCTGGATGAGTGTAGTGTCACTGTCCTGCATGAGTGTAGTGTCACTGTCCTGCATGAGTGTAGTGTCACTGTCCTGCATGAGTGTAGTTTCACTGTCCTGCATGAGTGTAGTGTCACTTTCCTGGATGAGTGTAGTGTCACTTTCCTGGATGAGTGTAGTGTCACGTTCCTGGATGTGATGTCTATGGAAGCAGCTGATGTGCTTTAGAGATAGAGTGAGAATGAAACTGTGAGTTTACCTGATGCTTTTGTGTTTTTTTATATGGTCTAAGACACTGGTTTTCAAACCTGTTCTCAGGTCTCCCTAAGGTGAAATATTCAGCTGATTAGTAAACACAGTTATTTTACCTGCTCTTATCAAAGGTTATCCTGAAAATCTGGCCTGTTGGGGAGGCTTCAGGATAGGTTTGAAAACTAGTGGTCTAAGATAAGCTGGGTTGGCCAATGAGTTGGTTAAGGAACATGGTATTACAGTTTCTACTTATAGAAGAGAGTAAATGAACTATAATGTGCATATCTGATACGCAGTTAGTAAAAGTTTTACAGAAATAAAACCTCCAGTCATAAGTAGCAATATAAATCTGTATTTGTTACAACCTTAATAAATGCAGAATATACTAACAATTATAGGCTTGGAATAATAAAGTAACTATTATTACATACCACTATTCCAACAGTCTTGACTGGTCTTTGTAATAGGATGAAGGCTGAATCCCATGTGAAACCATCTTTTTATATCTTTATTACAACAGACCAGAAAACAACCTAAACCATATTAGTTCATTCATCTTCCCGGTATCCAAATTGTCACACTGACCAAAGAGTTCAGTGTGCATTGTAATACTTTGTCAAATGACTAACAAAGAGTGTCAAACAATATACATGTTCTAAATGTCACAGTGACCTTTAAATGTGCCAAAATGAGATATATGGGGCTGCTGTGTATCTCATGTTTTATAAAACTATGATGTGCTTAATAATTTCCTTTTATAAAACATTTGGGGCTAGATTACAAGTGAGGCGGTATTTAGCACTTGAAAATAAATGTATAAGTTCAGTGGTTTGTACGTGAGCGAAACCCGATGCGCACAAACCACTGAACTTCAGATTGCGTTAACTTCTTCTCCCTTTAAACTTCAATTGAGCACATTTAAAAAAATAAAAACACCTTGGTCATGTTTTCCTGGACACTTATGAGTTATGCATGCTGCAGGGTTAGCAGGGGGAACATGTATTCTGCATTGAGACATCACATGAATAGTGCTGATCAACAGCACAATAAATGTCCCTCCCTACACACCCTACAGCATGTGTAGCTCCTAAGTGTCCAGGAAAACATGGCCGACGTGGCAACCCTACTTGTGCGCTAACCTGACCACGTTTAACTAAGTGGGCTCAACCCAAAGTGAGTTATTAATATTTTACATTTCAATGTTATTATTATCAATTATTTGTAGAGCACCAACAGATTCCATAGCGCTAAAAACATAGGTCTAATTTGCAAGGTAACAATTATGGGAGACATATCTATTCTGTCCCCTCCACCTCTCTCTCTATTCTGTCCCCTCCACCTCTCTTCCTTCTGTCCCCTCCACCTCTCTTCCTTCTGTCGCCTCCACCTCTCTTCCTTCTGTCCCCTCCACCTCTCTTCCTTCTGTCCCCTCCACCTCTCTTCCTTCTGTCGCCTCCACCTCTCTTCCTTCTGTCCCCTCCACCTCTCTTCCTTCGGTCGCCTCTACCTCTCTTCCTTCTGTCCCCTCCACCTCTCTTCCTTCTGTCGCCTCTACCTCTCTTCCTTCTGTCCCCTCCACCTCTCTTCCTTCTGTCCCTTCCACCTCTCTTCCTTCTGTCGCCTCCACCTCTGTTCCTTCTGTCCCCTCCACCTCTGTTCCTTCTGTCCCCTCCACCTCTCTTCCTTCTGTCCCCTCCACCTCTCTTCCTTCTGTCCCCTCCACCTCTCTTCCTTCGGTCGCCTTTACCTCTCTTCCTTCTGTCCCCTCCACCTCTCTTCCTTCGGTCGCCTCTACCTCTCTTCCTTCTGTCCCCTCCACCTCTCTTCCTTCGGTCGCCTCTACCTCTCTTCCTTCTGTCCCCTCCACCTCTCTTCCTTCTGTCGCCTCTACCTCTCTTCCTTCTGTCCCCTCCACCTCTCTTCCTTCTGTCGCCTCTACCTCTCTTCCTTCTGTCCCCTCCACCTCTCTTCCTTCTGTCGCCTCTACCTCTCTTCCTTCTGTCGCCTCTACCTCTCTTTCTTCTGTTCCCTCCACCTCTCTTCCTTCTGTTCCCTCCACCTCTCTTCCTTCTGTTCCCTCCACCTCTCTTCCTTCTGTCGCCTCTACCTCTCTTCCTTCTGTCCTCTCCACCTCTCTTCCTTCTGACCCCTCCACCTCTCTCTCTTCTGTCCCCTCCACCTCTCTTCCTTATGTTCCCTCCACCTCTCTTCCTTCTGTCCCCTCCACCTCTCTTCCTTCTGTCGCCTCTACCTCTCTTCCTTCTGTCCCCTCCACCTCTCTTCCTTCTGTCCCCTCTACCTCTCTTCCTTCTGTCGCCTCTACCTCTCTTCCTTCTGTCGCCTTTACCTCTCTTCCTTCTGTCGCCTCTACCTCTCTTCCTTCTGTCGCCTCTACCTCTCTTCCTCCTGTCCCCTCCACCTCTCTTCCTTCTGTCCCCTCCACCTCTCTTCCTTCTGTCCCCTCCACCTCTCTTCCTTCTGTCGCCTCTACCTCTCTTCCTTCTGTCGCCTCCACCTCTCTTCCTTCTGTCCCCTCCACCTCTCTTCCTTCTGTCCCCTCCACTTCTCTCTCTTCTGTCCCCTCCACCTCTCTTCCTTCTGTCCCCTCCACCTCTCTTCCTTCTGTCGCCTCTACATCTCTTCCTTCTGTCGCCTCCACCTCTCTTCCTTCTGTCCCCTCCACCTCTCTTCCTTCTGTCCCCTCCACCTCTCTTCCTTCTGTCGCCTCTACCTCTCTTCCTTCTGTTGCCTCCACCTCTCTTCCTTCTGTCCCCTCCACCTCTCTTCCTTCTGTCCCCTCCACCTCTCTTCCTTCTGTCCCCTCCACCTCTCTCTCTTCTGTCCCCTCCACCTCTCTTCCTTCTGTCCCCTCCACCTCTCTTCCTTCTGTCCCCTCCACCTCTCTTCCTTCTGTCGCCTCTACCTCTCTCTCTTCTGTCCCCTCCACCTCTCTTCCTTCTGTTCCCTCCACCTCTCTCTCCTCTGTCCCCTCCACCTCTCTTCCTTCTGTTCCCTCCACCTCTCTTCCTTCTGTCACCTCTACCTCTCTTCCTTCTGTCAACTCCACCTCTCTTCCTTCTGTCCCCTCCACCTCTCTCTCTTCTGTCCCCTCCACCTCTCTTCCTTCTGTCACCTCTACCTCTCTTTCTTCTGTCGCCTCTACCTCTCTTACTTCTGTCCCCTCCACCTCTCTTCCTTCTGTCACCTCTACCTCTCTTTCTTCTGTCGCCTCTACCTCTCTTCCTTCTGTCCCCTCTACCCTTCTTCCTTTTGTTCACTCCACCTCTCTTCCTTCTGTCCCCTCCACCTCTCTTCCTTCTGTCGCCTCTACCTCTCTTCCTTCTGTCCCCTCCACCTCTCTTCCTTCTGTCCCCTCCACCTCCCTTCCTTCTGTCACCTCCACCTCTCTTCCTTCTGTCGCCTCTACCTCTCTTCCTTCTGTCCCCTCTACCTCTCTTCCTTCTGTCCCCTCTACCTCTCTTCCTTCTGTCGCCTCTACCTCTCTTCCTTCTGTCCCCTCCACCTCTCTTCCTTCTGTCCCCTCTACCTCTCTTCCTTCTGTCCCCTCTACCTCTCTTCCTTCTGTCACCTCTACCTCTCTTCCTTCTGTCACCTCTACCTCTCTTTCTTCTGTCCCCTCTACCTCTCTTCCTTCTGTCCCCTCCACCTCTCTTCCTTCTGTCGCCTTTACCTCTCTTCCTTCTGTCGCCTCTACCTCTCTTCCTTCTGTCGCCTCTACCTCTCTTCCTTCTGTCCCCTCCACCTCTCTTCCTTCTGTCGCCTCCACCTCTCTTCCTTCTGTCGCCTCTACCTCTCTTCCTTCTGTCGCCTCTACCTCTCTTCCTTCTGTCCCCTCCACCTCTCTTCCTTCTGTCCCCTCCACCTCTCTTCCTTCTGTCCCCTCCACCTCTCTTCCTTCTGTCCCCTCCACCTCTCTTCCTCCTGTCCCCTCCACCTCTCTTCCTTCTGTCGCCTCTACCTCTCTTCCTTCTGTCCCCTCCACCTCTCTTCCTTCTGTCCCCTCCACCTCTCTTCCTTCTGTACCCTCCACCTCTCTTCCTTCTGTCCCCTCCACCTCTCTTCCTCCTGTCCCCTCCACTTCTCTTCCTTCTGTCGCCTCTACCTCTCTTTCTTCTGTCCCCTCCACCTCTCTTCCTTCTGTCGCCTCCACCTCTCTTCCTTCTGTCCCCTCCACCTCTCTTCCTTCTGTCCCCTCCACCTCTCTCTCTTCTTTCCCCTCCACCTCTCTTCCTTCTGTCCCCTCCACCTCTCTTCCTTCGTTCCCCTCCACCTCTCTTCCTTCTGTCGCCTCTACCTCTCTTTCTTCTGTCCCCTCCACCTCTCTTCCTTCTGTCACCTCTACCTCTCTTTCTTCTGTCCCCTCCACCTCTCTTCCTTCTGTCCCCTCCACCTCTCTTCCTTCTGTCCCCTCCACCTCTCTTCCTTCTGTCCCCTCCACCTCTCTTCCTTCTGTCCCCTCCACCTCTCTTCCTTCTGTCCCCTCCACCTCTCTTCCTTCTGTCGCCTCCACCTCTCTTCCTTCTGTCGCCTCCACCTCTCTTCCTTCTGTCGCCTCTACCTCTCTTCCTTCTGTCGCCTCTACCTCTCTTCCTTCTGTCCCCTCCACCTCTCTTCCTTCTGTCCCCTCCACCTCTCTTCCTTCTGTCCCCTCCACCTCTCTTCCTTCTGTCCCCTCCACCTCTCTTCCTCCTGTCCCCTCCACCTCTCTTCCTTCTGTCACCTCTACCTCTCTTCCTTCTGTCACCTCCACCTCTCTTCCTTCTGTCCCCTCCACCTCTCTTCCTTCTGTCCCCTCCACCTCTCTTCCTTCTGTCCCCTCCACCTCTCTTCCTCCTGTCCCCTCCACCTCTCTTCCTTCTGTCGCCTCTACCTCTCTTTGTTCTGTCCCCTCCACCTCTCTTCCTTCTGTCGCCTCTACCTCTCTTCCTTCTGTCCCCTCCACCTCTCTTCCTTCTGTCCCCTCCACCTCTCTTCCTTCTGTCCCCTCCACCTCTCTCTCTTCTTTCCCCTCCACCTCTCTTCCTTTTGTCCCCTCCACCTCTCTTCCTTCTGTCCCCTCCACCTCTCTTTCTTCTGTCGCCTCTACCTCTATTTCTTCTGTCCCCTCCACCTCTCTTCCTTCTGTCACCTCTACCTCTCTTTCTTCTGTCCACTCCACCTCTCTTCCTTCTGTCCCCTCCACCTCTCTTCCTTCTGTCCTCTCCACCTCTCTTCCTTCTGTCCCCTCCACCTCTCTTCCTTCTGTCGCCTCTACCTGTCTGCCTTCTGTCCCCTCCACCTCTCTTCCTTCTGTCCCCTCCACCTCTCTTCCTTCTGTCCCCTCCACCTCTCTTCCTTCTGTCCCCTCCACCTCTCTTCCTTCTGTCCCCTCCACCACTCTTGCTTCTGTCCCCTCCACCTCTCTTCCTTCTGTCCCCTCCACCTCTCTTCCTTCTGTCGGCTCCACCTCTCTTCCTTCTGTCGCCTCCACCTGCCTGCCTTCTGTCGCCTCCTTCTGCCTGCCTTCTGTCCCCCCACTTCTCTTCCTTCTGTCCCCTCAACCTGTCTGCCTTCTGTCCCCTCCACCTGTCTGCCTTCTGTCCCCTCCACTTCTCTTCCTTCTGTCCCCTCCACCTCTCTTCCGTCTGTCACCTCCACCTGCCTGCCTTTTGTCCCCTCCACTTCTCTTCCTTTTGTCCCCTCCACCTCTCTTCCTTCTGTCATCTCAACCTGTCTGCCTTCTGTCATCTCAACCTGTCTGCCTTCTGTCCCCTCCACCTGCCTGCCTTCTGTCCCCTCCACCTGTCTGCCTTCTGTAACCTTCAGCTGCCTGCCTTCTGTCCCCTCAACCTGTCTGCCTTCTGTCCCCTCCACCTTTCTGTCTTCTGTCCCCTCCACATGCCTGCCTTCTGTCCCCTCCATCTGTCTACCTTCTGTCCCCGCCACTTGCCTGCCTTCTGTCCCCTCCACCTGTCTGCCTTCTGTCCCCTCCATCTGTCTACCTTCTGTCCCCTCCACCTGTCTGCCTTCTGTCCCTCAACCTGTCTGCCTTCTGTCCCCTCCACCTGTCTGCCTTCTGTCCCCTCCACCTGCCTACCTTGTGTACCCTCAACCTGTCTGCCTTCTGTCCCCTTCACCTGCCTGCCTTCTGTCCCCTCAACCTGTCTGCCTTCTGTCCCTTCCACCTGTCTGCCTTCTGTCCCCTCAACCTTTCTGCCTTCTGACCCCTCCACCTGTCTGCCTTCTGTCCCCTCAACCTTTCTGCCTTCTGACCCCTCCACCTGTCTGCCTTCTGTCCCCTCAACCTTTCTGCCTTCTGACCCCTCCACCTGTCTGCCTTCTGACCCCTCCACCTGTCTGTCTTCTGTCCCCTCCACCTGTCTGCCTTCTGACCCCTCCACCTGTCTGCCTTCTTTCCCCTCCACCTGTCTGCCTTCTTTCCCCTCCACCTGTCTGCCTTCTTTCCCCTCCACCTGTCTGCCTTCTGTCCCCTCCACCTGTCTGCCTTCTGACCCCTCCACCTGTCTGCCTTCTTTCCCCTCCACCTGTCTGCCTTCTTTCCCCTCCACCTGTCTGCCTTCTTTCCCCTCCACCTGTCTGCCTTCTTTCCCCTCCACCTGTCTTCCTTCTTTCCCCTCCACCTGTCTGCCTTCTTTCCCCTCCACCTGTCTGCCTTCTGACTCCTCCACCTGTCTGCCTTCTTTCCCCTCCACCTGTCTGCCTTCTTTCCCCTCCACCTGTCTGCCTTCTTTACCCTCCACCTGTCTGCCTTCTGTCCCCTCAACCTGTCTGCTTTCTGTCCCCTCCACCTGCCTGCCTTCTGTCCCCTCCACTTGTCTGCCTTCTGTCCCCTCCACCTGTCTGCCTTCTTTCCCCTCCACCTGTCTGCCTTCTTTCCCCTCCACCTGTCTGCCTTCTTTCCCCTCCACCTGTCTGCCTTCTGACCCCTCCACCTGTCTGCCTTTTGTCCCCACCACCTGTCTGCCTTCTGTCCCCTTCACTTCTCTTACTTCTGTCCACTTTACTTATCTTACTTCTGTCCCCTCCACCTCTCTGCCTTCTGTCCCCTTCACCTGTCTGCCTTCTGTCTCCTCAACCTGTCTGCCTTCTGTCCCCTCCACCTGTCTGCCTTCTGTCCCCTCAACCTGTCTGCCTTCTGTCCCCTTCACCTGCCTGCCTTTTGTCCCCTCAACCTTTCTGCCTTCTGTCCCCTCCACCTGTCTGCCTTCTTTCCCCTCCACCTGCCTGCCTCCTGTCCCCTCAACGTGTCTGCCTTCTGTCCCCTCCACCTGTCTGCCTTCTGTCTCCTCAACCTGTCTGCCTTCAGTCCCCTCCACCTGTCTGCCTTTTGTCCCCTCCACCTGTCTGCCTTCTGTCCCCTCCACCTGTCTGCCTTCTGTCCCCTCCACCTGTCTGCCTTCTGTCCCCTCCACCTGTCTGCCTTCTGTCCCCTCAACCTGTCTGCTTTCTGTCCCCTCCACCTGCCTGCCTTCTGTCCCCTCAACCTGTCTGCCTTCTGTATCCTCCATCTGTCTGCCTTCTGTCCCCTCCACCTGTCTGCTTTCTGTCCCCTCCACCTGCCTGCCTTCAGTCCCCTCCACCTGCCTGCCTTCTGTCCCCTCAACCTGTCTGCCTTCTGTCCCCTCCACCTGTCTGCTTTCTGTCCCCTTCACCTGCCTGCCTTCTGTCCCCTCAACCTGTCTGACTTCTGTCCCCTCAACCTGTCTGCCTTCTGTTCCTTCCACATGTCTGCCTTCTGTCTCCTCAACCTGTCTGCCTTCAGTCCCCTCCACCTGTCTGCCTTCAGTCCCCTCCACCTGTCTGCCTTTTGTCCCCTCCACCTGTCTGCTTTCTGTCCCCTCCACCTGTCTCCCTTTTGTCCCCTCCACCTGTCTCCCTTCTGTCCCCTCCACCTGTCTGCCTTCTGTCCCTTCAACCTATCTGCCTTCTGTCCCCTCCACCTGTCTGCCTTCTGTCCCCTCCACCTGTCTGCCTTCTGTCCCCTCCACCTGTCTGCCTTCTGTCCCCTCCACCTGTCTGCCTTCTGTCCCCTACACCTGTCTGCCTTTTGTCCCCTCCACCTGTCTGCTTTCTGTCCCCTCCACCTGTCTCCCTTCTGTCCCCTCCACCTGTCTCCCTTCTGTCCCCTCCACCTGTCTGCCTTCTGTCCCTTCAACCTATCTGCCTTCTGTCCCCTCCACCTGTCTGCCTTCTGTCCCCTCCACCTGTCTGCCTTCTGTCCCCTCCACCTGTCTGCCTTCTGTCCCCTCCACCTGTCTGACTTCTGTCCCCTCAACCTGTCTGCCTTCTGTTCCTTCCACCTGCCTGCCTTCTGTTTCCTCAACCTGTCTGCCTTCAGTCCCCTCCACCTGTCTGCCTTCAGTCCCCTCCACCTGTCTGCCTTTTGTCCCCTCCACCTGTCTGCTTTCTGTCCCCTCCACCTGTCTCCCTTCTGTCCCCTCCACCTGTCTCCCTTCTGTCCCCTCCACCTCTCTTCCTTCTGTCCTCTCCACCTCTCTTCCTTCTGTCCCCTCCACCTCTCTTCCTTCTGTCGCCTCTACCTGTCTGCCTTCTGTCCCCTCCACCTCTCTTCCTTCTGTCCCCTCCACCTCTCTTCCTTCTGTCCCCTCCACCTCTCTTCCTTCTGTCCCCTCCACCTCTCTTCCTTCTGTCCCCTCCACCACTCTTGCTTCTGTCCCCTCCACCTCTCTTCCTTCTGTCCCCTCCACCTCTCTTCCTTCTGTCGGCTCCACCTCTCTTCCTTCTGTCGCCTCTACCTGCCTGCCTTCTGTCGCCTCCTTCTGCCTGCCTTCTGTCCCCCCACTTCTCTTCCTTCTGTCCCCTCAACCTGTCTGCCTTCTGTCCCCTCCACCTGTCTGCCTTCTGTCCCCTCCACTTCTCTTCCTTCTGTCCCCTCCACCTCTCTTCCGTCTGTCACCTCCACCTGCCTGCCTTTTGTCCCCTCCACTTCTCTTCCTTTTGTCCCCTCCACCTCTCTTCCTTCTGTCTCCTCAACCTGTCTGCCTTCAGTCCCCTCCACCTGTCTGCCTTCAGTCCCCTCCACCTGTCTGCCTTTTGTCCCCTCCACCTGTCTGCTTTCTGTCCCCTCCACCTGTCTCCCTTTTGTCCCCTCCACCTGTCTCCCTTCTGTCCCCTCCACCTGTCTGCCTTCTGTCCCTTCAACCTATCTGCCTTCTGTCCCCTCCACCTGTATGCCTTCTGTCCCCTCCACCTGTCTGCCTTCTGTCCCCTCCACCTGTCTGCCTTCTGTCCCCTCCACCTGTCTGCCTTCTGTCCCCTACACCTGTCTGCCTTTTGTCCCCTCCACCTGTCTGCTTTCTGTCCCCTCCACCTGTCTCCCTTCTGTCCCCTCCACCTGTCTCCCTTCTGTCCCCTCCACCTGTCTGCCTTCTGTCCCTTCAACCTATCTGCCTTCTGTCCCCTCCACCTGTCTGCCTTCTGTCCCCTCCACCTGTCTGCCTTCTGTCCCCTCCACCTGTCTGCCTTCTGTCCCCTCCACCTGTCTGACTTCTGTCCCCTCAACCTGTCTGCCTTCTGTTCCTTCCACCTGCCTGCCTTCTGTTTCCTCAACCTGTCTGCCTTCAGTCCCCTCCACCTGTCTGCCTTCAGTCCCCTCCACCTGTCTGCCTTTTGTCCCCTCCACCTGTCTGCTTTCTGTCCCCTCCACCTGTCTCCCTTCTGTCCCCTCCACCTGTCTCCCTTCTGTCCCCTCCACCTGTCTGCCTTCTGTCCCTTCAACCTATCTGCCTTCTGTCCCCTCCACCTGTCTGCCTTCTGTCCCCTCCACCTGTCTGCCTTCTGTCCCCTCCACCTGTCTGCCTTCTGTCCCCTCCACCTGTCTGCCTTCTGTCCCCTCAACCTGTCTGCCTTCTGTTTCCTCCACCTGTCTGCCTTCTGTTCCCTCCACCTGTCTGCCTTCTGTCCCCTCCACCTGTCTGCCTTCTGTCCCTTCAACCTATCTGCCTTCTGTCCCTTCAACCTATCTGCCTTCTGTCCCCTCTACCTGTCTGCCTTCTGTCCCCTCCACCTGTCTGCCTTCTGTCCCCTCCACTTCATTTACTTCTGTCCCCTTTACTTATCTTTCTTCTGTCCCCTCCACCTGTCTGCCTTCAGTCCCCTCCACCTGTCTGCCTTTTGTCCCCTCCACCTGTCTGCCTTCTGTCCCCTCAACCTGTCTCCCTTCTGTCCCCTCAACCTGTCTGCCTTCTGTCCCCTCCACCTGTCTGCCTTCTGTCCCCTCCACCTGTCTGCCTTCTGTCCCCTTCACCTGCCTGCCTTCTGTCCCCTCAACCTGTCTGCCTTCTGTCCCCTCCACCTGCCTGCCTTCTGTCCCCTCAATGTGTCTGCCTTCTGTCCCCTCCACTTGTCTGCCTTCTGTCCCCTCCACCTGCCTGCCTTCTGTCCCCTCAACGTGTCTGCCTTCTGTCTCCTCAACCTGTCTGCCTTCTGTCCCCTCCACCTGTCTGCCTTCTGTCCCCTCCACCTGTCTGCCTTCTGTCCCCTCAACGTGTCTGCCTTCTGTCTCCTCAACCTGTCTGCCTTCTGTCCCCTTCACCTGCCTGCCTTCTGTTCCCTCAACCTGTCTGCCTTCTGTCCCCTCCACTTGCCTGCCTTCTGTCCCCTCAACCTGTCTGCCTTCTGTATCCTCCACCTGTCTGCCTTCTGTCCCCTCAACCTGTCTGCCTTCTGTCCCCTCCACCTGTCTGCCTTCTGTCCCCTCCACCTGTCTGCCTTCTGTCCCCTCCACCTGTCTGCCTTCTGTCCCCTCCACCTGTCTGCCTTCTGTCCCCTCCACCTGTCTGCCTTCTGTCCCCTCAACCTGTCTGCCTTCTGTCCCCTCAACCTGTCTGCCTTCTGTCCCCTCAACCTGTCTGCCTTCTGTCCCCTCCACCTGTCTGCCTTCTGTCCCCTCCACCTGTCTGCCTTCTGTCCCCTCCACCTGTCTGCCTTCTGTCCCCCTCCACCTGTCTGCCTTCTGTCCCCTCCACCTGTCTGCCTTCTGTCCCCTCCACTTCTCTTACTTCTGTCCCCTTTACTTATCTTCCTTCTGTCCCCTCCACCTGTCTGCCTTCTGTCCCCTCCACCTGTCTGCCTTCTGTCCCCTCCACCTGTCTGCCTTCTGTCCCCTCCACCTGCCTGCCTTCTGTCCCCTCAACCTGTCTGCCTTCTGTCCCCTCAACCTGTCTGCCTTCTGTCCCCTTCACCTGCCTGCCTTCTGTCTCCTCCACCTGTCTGCTTTCTGTCTCCTCCACCTGTCTGCTTTCTGTCCCCTCCACCTGTCTGCCTTCTGTCCCCTCAACCTGTCTGCCTTCTGTCCCTCCACCTGTCTGCCTTCTGTCCCTTCAACCTATCTGCCTTCTGTCCCCTCCACCTGTCTGCCTTCTGTCCCCTCCACCTGTCTGCCTTCTGTCCCCTCCACCTGTCTGCCTTCTGTCTCCTCAACCTGTCTGCCTTCTGTCCCCTCCACCTGTCTGCCTTCTGTCTCCTCAACCTGTCTGCCTTCTGTCCCCTCCAACTGTCTGCCTTCTGTCCCTTCAACCTATCTGCCTTCTGTCCCCTCCACCTGTCTGCCTTCTGTCCCTTCAACCTATCTGCCTTCTGTCCCCTCCACCTGTCTGCCTTCTGTCTCCTCCACCTGTCTGCATTCTGTCCCCTCCACCTTTCTGCCTTCTGTCCCCTCCACCTGTCTGCCTTCTGTCTCCTCAACCTGTCTGCCTTCTGTCCCCTCCACCTGTCTGCCTTCTGTCCCTTCAACCTATCTGCCTTCTGTCCCCTCCACCTGTCTGCCTTCTGTCTCCTCCACCTGTCTGCATTCTGTCCCCTCCACCTTTCTGCCTTCTGTCCCCTCCACTTGCCTGCCTTCTGTCCCCTCAACCTGTCTGCCTTCTGTCCCCTCCACCTGTCTGCCTTCTGTCCCCTCCACCTGTCTGCCTTCTGTCCCCTCCACCTGTCTGCCTTCTGTCCCCTCCACCTGTCTGCCTACTGTCCCCTCCACCTGTCTGCCTTCTGTCCCCTCCACCTGTCTGCCTTCTGTCCCCTCCACTTCTCTTACTTCTGTCCCCTTTACTTATCTTCCTTCTGTCCCCTCCACCTGTCTGCCTT
This sequence comes from Bombina bombina, assembly GCF_027579735.1. Taxonomy (NCBI): domain Eukaryota; kingdom Metazoa; phylum Chordata; class Amphibia; order Anura; family Bombinatoridae; genus Bombina; species Bombina bombina. The sequence continues at coordinate 26,134,727 of NC_069502.1, forward strand.
CTGTCCCCTCCACCTGCCTGCCTTCTGTCCCCTCAACCTGTCTGCCTTCTGTCCCCTCAACCTGTCTGCCTTCTGTCCCCTTCACCTGCCGGCCTTCTGTACCCTCAACCTGTCTGCCTTCTGTCCCCTTCACCTGCCTGCCTTCTGTCTCCTCCACCTGTCTGCTTTCTGTCCCCTCCACCTGTCTGCCTTCTGTCCCCTCAACCTGTCTGCCTTCTGTCCCCTCCACCTGTCTGCCTTCTGTCCCTTCAACCTATCTGCCTTCTGTCCCCTCCACCTGTCTGCCTTCTGTCTCCTTAACCTGTCTGCCTTCTGTCCCCTCCACCTGCCTGCCTTCTGTCCCCTCAACGTGTCTGCCTTCTGTCTCCTCAACCTGTCTGCCTTCTGTCCCCTCCACCTGTCTGCCTTCTGTCCCCTCCACCTGTCTGCCTTCTGTCCCCTCAACGTGTCTGCCTTCTGTCTCCTCAACCTGTCTGCCTTCTGTCCCCTTCACCTGCCTGCCTTCTGTTCCCTCAACCTGTCTGCCTTCTGTCCCCTCCACTTGCCTGCCTTCTGTCCCCTCAACCTGTCTGCCTTCTGTATCCTCCACCTGTCTGCCTTCTGTCCCCTCAACCTGTCTGCCTTCTGTCCCCTCCACCTGTCTGCCTTCTGTCCCCTCCACCTGTCTGCCTTCTGTCCCCTCCACCTGTCTGCCTTCTGTCCCCTCCACCTGTCTGCCTTCTGTCCCCTCCACCTGTCTGCCTTCTGTCCCCTCAACCTGTCTGCCTTCTGTCCCCTCAACCTGTCTGCCTTCTGTCCCCTCAACCTGTCTGCCTTCTGTCTCCTCCACCTGTCTGCCTTCTGTCCCCTCCACCTGTCTGCCTTCTGTCCCCTCCACCTGTCTGCCTTCTGTCCCCTCCACCTGTCTGCCTTCTGTCCCCTTCACCTGTCTGCCTTCTGTCCCCTCCACTTCTCTTACTTCTGTCCCCTTTACTTATCTTCCTTCTGTCCCCTCCACCTGTCTGCCTTCTGTCCCCTCCACCTGTCTGCCTTCTGTCCCCTCCACCTGTCTGCCTTCTGTCCCCTCCACCTGCCTGCCTTCTGTCCCCTCAACCTGTCTGCCTTCTGTCCCCTCAACCTGTCTGCCTTCTGTCCCCTTCACCTGCCTGCCTTCTGTCTCCTCCACCTGTCTGCTTTCTGTCTCCTCCACCTGTCTGCCTTCTGTCCCCTCCACCTGTCTGCCTTCTGTCCCCTCAACCTGTCTGCCTTCTGTCCCCTCCACCTGTCTGCCTTCTGTCCCTTCAACCTATCTGCCTTCTGTCCCCTCCACCTGTCTGCCTTCTGTCCCCTCCACCTGTCTGCCTTCTGTCCCCTCCACCTGTCTGCCTTCTGTCTCCTCAACCTGTCTGCCTTCTGTCCCCTCCACCTGTCTGCCTTCTGTCTCCTCAACCTGTCTGCCTTCTGTCCCCTCCAACTGTCTGCCTTCTGTCCCTTCAACCTATCTGCCTTCTGTCCCCTCCACCTGTCTGCCTTCTGTCCCTTCAACCTATCTGCCTTCTGTCCCCTCCACCTGTCTGCCTTCTGTCTCCTCCACCTGTCTGCATTCTGTCCCCTCCACCTTTCTGCCTTCTGTCCCCTCCACCTGTCTGCCTTCTGTCCCCTCAACCTGTCTGCCTTCTGTCCCCTCCACCTGTCTGCCTTCTGTCCCTTCAACCTATCTGCCTTCTGTCCCCTCCACCTGTCTGCCTTCTGTCTCCTCCACCTGTCTGCATTCTGTCCCCTCCACCTTTCTGCCTTCTGTCCCCTCCACCTGTCTGCCTTCTGTCCCCTCAACCTGTCTGCCTTCTGTCCCCTCCACCTGTCTGCCTTCTGTCCCCTCCACCTGTCTGCCTTCTGTCCCCTCCACCTGTCTGCCTTCTGTCCCCTCCACCTGTCTGCCTACTGTCTCCTCCACCTGTCTGCCTTCTGTCCCCTCCACCTGTCTGCCTTCTGTCCCCTCCACTTCTCTTACTTCTGTCCCCTTTACTTATCTTCCTTCTGTCCCCTCCACCTGTCTGCCTTCTGTCCCCTCCACCTGCCTGCCTTCTGTCCCCTCAACCTGTCTGCCTTCTGTCCCCTCAACCTGTCTGCCTTCTGTCCCCTTCACCTGCCGGCCTTCTGTACCCTCAACCTGTCTGCCTTCTGTCCCCTTCACCTGCCTGCCTTCTGTCCCCTCCACCTGTCTGCCTTCTGTCCCCTCAACCTGTCTGCCTCTGTCCCCTCCACCTGTCTGCCTTCTGTCCCTTCAACCTATCTGCCTTCTGTCCCCTCCACCTGTCTGCCTTCTGTCTCCTCAACCTGTCTGCCTTCTGTCCCCTCCACCTGCCTGCCTTCTGTCTCCTCAACCTGTCTGCCTTCTGTCCCCTCCACCTGTCTGCCTTCTGTCCCTTCAACCTGTCTGCCTTCTGTCCCCTCCACCTGTCTGCCTTCTGTCTCCTCCACTTGCCTGCCTTCTGTCCCCTCAACCTGTCTGCCTTCTGTATCCTCCACCTGTCTGCCTTCTGTCCCCTCAACCTGTCTGCCTTCTGTCCCCTCCACCTGTCTGCCTTCTGTCCCCTCCACCTGTCTGCCTTCTGTCCCCTCCACCTGTCTGCCTTCTGTCCCCTCCACCTGTCTGCCTTCTGTCCCCTCCACCTGTCTGCCTTCTGTCCCCTCAACCTGTCTGCCTTCTGTCCCCTCAACCTGTCTGCCTTCTGTCCCCTCAACCTGTCTGCTTCTGTCTCCTCCACCTGTCTGCCTTCTGTCCCCTCCACCTGTCTGCCTTCTGTCCCCTCCACCTGTCTGCCTTCTGTCCCCTCCACCTGTCTGCCTTCTGTCCCCTTCACCTGTCTGCCTTCTGTCCCCTCCACTTCTCTTACTTCTGTCCCCTTTACTTATCTTCCTTCTGTCCCCTCCACCTGTCTGCCTTCTGTCCCCCTCCACCTGTCTGCCTTCTGTCCCCTCCACCTGTCTGCCTTCTGTCCCCTCCACCTGCCTGCCTTCTGTCCCCTCAACCTGTCTGCCTTCTGTCCCCTCAACCTGTCTGCCTTCTGTCCCCTTCACCTGCCTGCCTTCTGTCTCCTCCACCTGTCTGCTTTCTGTCTCCTCCACCTGTCTGCTTTCTGTCCCCTCCACCTGTCTGCCTTCTGTCCCCTCAACCTGTCTGCCTTCTGTCCCCTCCACCTGTCTGCCTTCTGTCCCTTCAACCTATCTGCCTTCTGTCCCCTCCACCTGTCTGCCTTCTGTCCCCTCCACCTGTCTGCCTTCTGTCCCCTCCACCTGTCTGCCTTCTGTCTCCTCAACCTGTCTGCCTTCTGTCCCCTCCACCTGTCTGCCTTCTGTCTCCTCAACCTGTCTGCCTTCTGTCCCCTCCACCTGTCTGCCTTCTGTCCCTTCAACCTATCTGCCTTCTGTCCCCTCCACCTGTCTGCCTTCTGTCCCTTCAACCTATCTGCCTTCTGTCCCCTCCACCTGTCTGCCTTCTGTCTCCTCCACCTGTCTGCATTCTGTCCCCTCCACCTTTCTGCCTTCTGTCCCCTCCACCTGTCTGCCTTCTGTCTCCTCAACCTGTCTGCCTTCTGTCCCCTCCACCTGTCTGCCTTCTGTCCCTTCAACCTATCTGCCTTCTGTCCCCTCCACCTGTCTGCCTTCTGTCTCCTCCACCTGTCTGCATTCTGTCCCCTCCACCTTTCTGCCTTCTGTCCCCTCCACTTGCCTGCCTTCTGTCCCCTCCACCTGTCTGCCTTCTGTCCCCTCCACCTGTCTGCCTTCTGTCCCCTCCACCTGTCTGCCTTCTGTCCCCTCCACCTGTCTGCCTTCTGTCCCCTCCACCTGTCTGCCTTCTGTCTCCTCCACCTGTCTGCCTTCTGTCCCCTCCACCTGTCTGCCTTCTGTCCCCTCCACTTCTCTTACTTCTGTCCCCTTTACTTATCTTCCTTCTGTCCCCTCCACCTGTCTGCCTTCTGTCCCCTCCACCTGCCTGCCTTCTGTCCCCTCAACCTGTCTGCCTTCTGTCCCCTCAACCTGTCTGCCTTCTGTCCCCTTCACCTGCCGGCCTTCTGTACCCTCAACCTGTCTGCCTTCTGTCCCCTTCACCTGCCTGCATTCTGTCTCCTCCACCTGTCTGCCTTCTGTCCCCTCAACCTGTCTGCCTTCTGTCCCCTCCACCTGTCTGCCTTCTGTCCCTTCAACCTATCTGCCTTCTGTCCCCTCCACCTGTCTGCCTTCTGTCTCCTCAACCTGTCTGCCTTCTGTCCCCTCCACCTGTCTGCCTTCTGTCTCCTCAACCTGTCTGCCTTCTGTCCCCTCCATCTGTCTGCCTTCTGTCCCTTCAACCTATCTGCCTTCTGTCCCCTCCACCTGTCTGCCTTCTGTCTCCTCCACCTGTCTGCATTCTGTCCCCTCCACCTTTCTGCCTTCTGTCCCCTCAACCTGTCTGCCTTCTGTCCCCTCAGCCTGTCTGCCTTCTGTCCCTTCAACCTATCTGCCTTCTGTCCCCTCCACCTGTCTGCCTTCTGTCTCCTCAACCTGTCTGCCTTCTGTCCCTTCAACCTATCTGCCTTCTGTCCCCTCCACCTGTCTGCCTTCTGTTTTCTCAACCTGTCTACCTTCTGTCTCCTCAACCTGTCTGCCTTCTGTCCCCTCCACCTGTCTGCATTCTGTCCCCTCCACCTCTCTTCCTTATGTCCCCTCCACCTGTCTGCCTTCTGTCCCCTCAACCTGTCTGCCGTCTGTTCCCTCCACCTGTCTGCCTTCTGTCCCCTCCACCTGTCTGCCTTCTATCCCCTCCACCTGTCTGCCTTCTGTCCCCTCAACCTGTCTTCCTTCTGTCCCCTCCACCTGTCTGCCTTCTGTCCCCTCCACCTTTATGCCTTCTGTCCCCTCCACCTGTCTGCATTCTGTCCCCTCCACCTGTCTGCCTTCTGTCCCCTCCACTTGTCTGCCTTCTGTCCCCTCCACCTGTCTGCCTTCCTTCCCCTCCACCTGTCTGCCTTCCTTCCCCTCCACCTGTCTGCCTTATGTCCCCTCCACTTGTCTGCCTTCTGACCCCTCCACCTGTTTCCCTTCTGTCCTCTCCACCTCTTTTCCTTCTGTCCCCTCCACCTGCCTGCCTTTTGTCCCCCTCACTTCTCTTCCTTCTGTCCCCTCCACCTGTCTGCCTTCTGTCCCCTCCACCTGTCTGCCTTCTGTCCCCTCCAACTTTCTGCCTTCTGTCCCCTCCAACTTTCTGCCTTCTGTCCCCTCCACCTGTTTCCCTTCTGTCCTCTCCACCTCTCTTCCTTATGTTCCCTCCAACTCTTTTCCTTCTGTCCCCTCCACCTGTCTGCCTTCTGTTCCCTCAACCTGTCTACCTTCTGTCCCCTCCACCTTTCTGCCTTCTGTCCCCTCCATATTTCTGCCTTCTGTCCCCTCCTCCTGTCTGCGTTCTGTCCCCTCCAACTCTTTTCCCTAGGTCCCCTCCACCTTTCTGCCTTCTGTCCCCTCCACCTGCCTGCCTTCTGTCCCCTCCAACTCTTTTCCTTCTGTCCCCTCCACCTGCCTGCCTTCTGTCCCCTCCAACTCTTTTCCTTCTGTCCCCTCCACCTGTCTGCTTTCTGTCCCTCATTCTCTATTTCTTCTGCCCCCTCGACCTTTCTTCCTTATGCCTCTCTCCACCTCTCTTCCTTCTGTCCCCTCCACCTCTCTGACTTCTGTCCCCTCAACCTCTCTTCCTTCTGCCCCTCATCCTCTATTTCTTCTGTCCCCTCCACCTCTCTGACTTCTGTCCCCTCAACCTCTCTTCCTTCTGCCCCTCATCCTCTTTTTCTTCTGTCCCCTCCACCTCTCTGACTTCTTTCCACTCCACCTTTCTTCCTTATGCCTCTCTCCACCTCTCTTCCTTATGTCCCCTCTACCTCTCTGATTTCTGTCCCCTCCACCTCTCTTCCTTCTGCCCCTCATCCTCTATTTCTTCTGCCCCTCCACCTCCGCCTTTTTCCTCATTCTGTTTTGTCTTTGCCTTTTTCATCTTGTGCCTGTAGTTTTCATCCTCGCCCTGTGTGTCTAATGTCCCTGCCCCTATGTCCAATCATCCCATCATCTGTGTCTCCCTTTCTTCACCCTCTCTATCCTGGGTAAATGACAACTCAAATGGTTGACTTTGTTTTTCAGTCTTTTCTTTAATGTTACTTAGGTATGTACAAGTATTTATTTTGTGTCTTGTTTTCTCTATCACAGACGTGGACCCATGGTATGTCCATATGTCAGAAACACTGCAAACAATTACCATACCATGCTTAGTTCCAACATGCGACTTGTCATCACGCTCAATAGTATGTTTGTGCTTCAGGAGCAGATTCAACAAATTCTTGAAGTTTTAGGAAGTTGACTTTCTGTTCCTGAAGCACAAGAGGGGCGTGAAGAACAATTAGAAGAACATTTAAAAAAAAAACAACCCAAACAAAAATAAAAATAAAATTTAGTTATAGGAGTTCTTATTGTTTATAAGTGGACATTGGCCCCGTTGCTCTGGTATTGCCTCATGAGTGGACATTGGCCACGTACCACTATTTTTATTTTCATTTATAGAGATGTGCATGCGTTTTGGACTTTCGTGATGAAAATCGAATTTTCATTTTGTTTTAATAAAACGGATATTTGAATGAATGCACCAACAAAAATTAAGAAAACTAAAAATACTGACGAAAATCATCAGTATTCCTTTATTTTATTTTTTTCAGAGGTTAAAACGTACCTTAGCACGCTCTCCGTGCTCTCCAGAGCACATTAAGGTAAGTATTGTAGTTACAGGTGAACTTTTCCAGGTTTGAAACATTAAAAAAAAAAAAAAAAAAATTTAACGAATACCAAATAGTGCAACCACCAAATATTCGGGGAAACAAATTTCCATGAATATTCGGAATGAATCCGAAATGAAAATGTCTGCACATTTGTATTAATTGATGAAGGTTATTACATGTGTAATACATTTAAGTTATCGACTAACATGTGTGTGCATATTTAATTGTGAAATTAATATTAAAACCTCAAGCTAATAAAAGGAGCAGTTTCTAATTTTGTGATGTTACTTAAAAATATTTTAGGCTACTATTTATTATTTGCTTATTGTTTTTTCAAACAGTAAACAACTAGGGGCCTATTTATCGTGATGCGAGTAATACCACCACGTGCAGATTCGCGGCCAATCGGGGGTTTCAATCAACCAGATCATATTGGATCGGGTAGATTTCCGGCAATGTCTATCTGCCGCCTCAGAGTAGGCGGACCGGTTATGGAGCACCGGTCTTTAGCCCGCTGATCATAACTTGTGTTTCTGGTGAGCCTGAAGGCTCGTCTGAAACACTGGGCATCAAGCTCTGTTCAGAGCTTAATAATTCGACCCTCAAATTTTTCCATCTAACAGTGTAAGCATGAAACAGGATTTTTAATGAATTAACTCATAGCTATCTTATCTATGACTGCCAATATTTATAGAGCACTGTGACAACGCTATTTATCAGCATTTCAAGCTCACTACAATACTTTTAAATGTGTTACAAAACAGATATGAAATGTGTTAGATATCCAATAACATTTATATTTATTTACAAATATCAGCCCACCGAATAGTTGTTAAAGGGACATGAAGCCCAATATTTTTCATGCATGATTAAAATAGCAGACCTCCCATATATCTCTCTTTACATAATTTCACTTAGCCACACCCACTGAACACCCAGAAACACCCACACACTGCCCTGACACACCCACCCTGTGATCCCTCCCCTCCCAATACTGCTCCACCCACAAAATGGTGATAAGCTTCTGTCTACCTCATGTGACCATTATTCTCAGCCACAAATGGGAGGTGTCAGATAGAGAATACAATTTTAAACAACATTCTAATTTACTTCTATTATTTAATTTGCTTCATTCTTCAGATATCCTTTGTTGAAGAAATAGCAATGCATATGGGTGAGTCAATCACATGAGGCACCTATGTGCAGCCAAAAGCAGCAGCTGCTGAGTCTACTTCGGAATGCTTTTCAACAAAGAATATCAAGAGAATAAAACAAATTAGATAACAGAAGTAAATTGAAAAGTTGTGTAAAATTGCCCTTTAACAACAATACATTATAGTGGCCCTTTAACAGCAAATTATTACACTGGCCCTTTAACAACAAAAGATCAAGCTAACGTGTGTTTTTATTATTTTGCTTATAAAAACCCTGATGTGAGCATAATCAGCCATTGACCAAGATAAATAAAAGGAGCGGCGCTACATTGAGGATACAACATGCTATGAACTTATTTAAAGGGACAATCTACAACAGAATGTTTATTGTTTAAAAAGATAGAAAATCCCTTTATTACTCATTCCATAGTTTTGCAGAACCAGCACAGTTATATTAATACACTTTGTACCTCTGTGATTACCTTGTATCTAAGCCTCTGCAAACTGCCCCCTTAATTCAGTTTTTTTGACGGACTTGCATTTTAGCCAATCAGAGCTGGCTCACTTGAACTCCACGTGCTTGAGCACAGTGTTATCTATATGACACACATGAACTAACACCCTCTAGTGGTGAAAAAACATAAAAACACCCTGAGAGAAGAGACGGCCTTCAAGGGCTTAGAAATTAGCATATGAACCTCCTAGGTTTAGCTTTCAACTAAGAATACCAAGAGAACAAAGCAAAATTGGTGATAAAAGTAAATTGGAAAGTTGTTTAAAATGACATTCTCTGGAGATCCGGTTCCGGGGGTGGAGTCTGAGTACAGGCCATGTTGTGCTCGCTCTTGGTGCTCCCAATTAAGCTGCTGGCGGGAACTACCGTGCTGAAGCCCTGAGGCCTAGGGTAGCTGCTGGTAGACCACTACATTGTCACCGGAACCCGCGGTGCCTTTTATCGCACCAAATGGACCTTCCCTGAAACCCTGGCTGAGGGTGGTTATCTCCCTGCATCCTACCACTACAACTACATTGTGTGCCTCTTTATCCCCCCCTCCCACCGGTGCTGCGCAAGAGGGGGATGCCAAACAAGAAGAGCCTGTGGATTGTTAGTTTAGGCTGCTGACCAGAGCGATCTTTGTACAAGCTACAGCTGTCATTCGGAAGCAAGAGAAGTAAACATCTAAGAAGCAGGAAGCCGCACCTCAGTTTCCCCTCCTGTTGGTGTTGCGAGCGGAGGACCAAGTGAGCCCCTGTAAACGACTTACATCTGAAGACCCTGCGGTCCTGTCTTTGAGCGAGGACCTTCTGAGGCATTGTTGAGGGTTGTTCTTCTCTGTGCCCTACTGCCGCGGTCACTCAGTCTGCCTCTGTACCTCCCTCTCCCACTGGTGCTGCACGGGAGGGGGATGTCTGATGAGAGGAGGCTGAGGCTGAGGATTGATAGGTGAGGCTGCCGATCAGAGGCAAACCTTTGCGCAACTCACGACTGCCACCCAGACCCTAAGAGGAGACACTCAAGAATTAGAAATTTGCATCTCGGTTCCTCCTCCCACTGGTGATGCGGGTGGAGGACTGAGCGAGCCCCTGTACATCATCTATTCTTAACAGGGTAAGATTACCTGGGGCTCCCTTTAATTTTACAGAATTGGCTGAAGACTCTACGGTTCCGGTCTTGAAAGAGGCCCTTCTTTAATACCGTGGTACTTTACAAGGTACTGTCTCATACTTTTTTCTTCTGAACTGTCAGACTTGCAGTAAAGTTCAATATATAGGAATGATACGCCACTATTCAACTTGGTCACGCAATATATATAAATAACTAACTCAACACGGGCCAAGATAAAACTCTCATACATCAGAGGGGGAAGAAAAATAAAACATAAAGAACATGGAGCTTGGTATAAAATTATCTCAAATTCCATTCCTGCAGTTCATATGGGCTGAAATACGTTTTATTACACGCAAGTCCTCTTACTTTTGGCCTGAAGAAGGAAAGGACACCCTTTATTTACAAATGAAAGGACAACTGTTACACATTCCCTCTATATGAAAGAACTCGTATTCTTTTTTTCTTTCTTATATTCATGTTCCCCTAGCAATTTTTGTTAAGGTTTAAGGTGTTCTTGTGAACTTTTGAAAATGTGTGAAAATTTTTCCCTTACTCATTCCCCTCTGCTGGCTCTAGAAATATATAACCAGCAATAATAACTGGGTCTGAGTTAGATTTTGTATAACATAGCTGAATGTACGCTAGTAGTAAGTGGTATCTTTTAGCTATATAAATCTGACCTATCTGGTCTAAATTCTCTTGTTTACCTTACCTATGTTAGCTCTTTCTGTTCTCCTACCCACACTCCAAAACTTGCTAAGCCTTAAATAAATAAGCACACTTTGGGAGGTCAATGGGAGAGGAAAAGAAGAGTGAAGGATAAGAAAACTCTGCTATTTTCTGGTAAACTCTGTTTTTTAATTCTTTGTTCAAATAAAATTTAGGCAAGGAGGGGTTCTCTTAGAGTTGGAGTAACCCCTGCCAGATCTATGATAACTCTGTAGTACCCTTTAGCTATAGGTTGGCTCACAATCTGTACTAAATAACTGCAGCAACATTTAAAAATCACCTTTAGGGTCTATATCTCATAGAACGTTTTTCCTCCTGAGAAGTTACAGCTAGATTTCTGTTGTTTTAATATTACAGTATGAGAGGGGCTCCCACGAATATATTAAACCCTAATAAAGACTTCATATGTAAGGCGCGTGCCTATAATTAAGCTATTTGGGAGGCTGAAGCTTTTCTAAAGCACTTGCTGTCATAAATGTTCCTGATTTTCCTGTTCCAGTGCTACTGGTCGTGGCTGGTTTAGCTGGTTTAATTTGCGAGCACTTCTTCACGTTATTGGTCCTATTCACTTTGCATGCCCTCTCCCCACGGTTTTCTCCCTCTCCCCCTTCTTTTTTTTTCTCCTTCATTTTTTCCCCCCTTCACGTCACAGGGCAGAAATTCCTTTTTCTAACTAGGTTGCCTTCCTTCTTCCTATAATTCTGCACGTAGTATTTTTGCGGCACATGGATAAATTCCTTCACACTCACACCAGGACTCCCTCACCAGCCATGGCAGCCAAGCAAAGAGATAGAAGAGTCAAAACCACTCCCGATATTCTCACAGATCTGCAAATTTAATACCTTCAAATGAAGTGACCAACATACAAACCTTAGTAACTAATATATCGGAGGCCCTAACTCCTAAATTTGATGCACTTAAATTAGAAATGAAACAGGACATCACTCTGCTAATGCAGGAAACAAGACATTTTACTATCAGGATAAACGAAGTAGAGCAAAGGGTATCAGATCTTGAAGAAGATCTTACTACATCACAGATGTCAAGTTTAGAAACTGCTATAGCAAATATTTCTAAAATGCAGGCTAAAATTGAGGACCTTGAAAATCATTCAAGAAGAAATAATATTCAGATCATAGGGGTACCTAAGGGGAAACAATTTGAAGATCTAAGTACATTTATTTCAGAAACTTTAGTTCAGCTTCTTAAAATCCCTTCCACCCATCAGATAATAGTTGAAAGAGCACATAGGATAGGGAAATCTCTGACAGATAACAAAGGAAATAGCAGACCTAGACCTGTAATAGCAAGACTACTTAATTTTCAGGATAAGGTCACTTTACTTCAGCATTTCCGTAAGACTCAGCCTATTGTTATTAAGGAAGGTAAAATTCTGTTATTTCAAGATTACTCAGCTGAAACAGCATCAAAGAGAAGAAATTTGGCTCCAATTTGTACTAAATTTATACAACAAGGTTATCAAGCCTCAATTATTTATCCCTCAAAACTGAAAGTTTCTGTCAGAGAGGAAGTCTATTTTTTTGATAATGCACAAGACGCAGGAAAACTTCTGCAGGAACTAAACCTCCCAGAGCAATCTTAAAGGGATATTCCAGTGGCCTTTTTTTTTTCTTTTTTTAAATCATTAATTTAAAAAAATATGCTTTCTAATTTATTTTATTTAAAAATGATTTCTACTTTCTTCACTATATAATTTTTTATAATTCCTTCCTTTCCACTGCCCTTTTTTTTTGGCTTCAGCCAATGTCTTTGATCATATTCATATACGATCATGAATGCTGTTATGCACGAGCATTACTTGCGTGCGTGCGTGCGTGCGTGTTGTATTCAGTCCCTTCCAATTTCACTTAATTTCCCTCAGGTTTCTTTTCATGAGGCAGCTTCCTGGCGCCGCTGCATTTTCTATCAGCTTGCGGCTGTATGCTTTTGTTGAAAGGGTCAGTAAACCTTAAAAATAATGTTATATAATTCTGCACTATGTGCGGAATTATATAACATTATATTAGCCAAACTTTGTAAATCATAATATTCCCTTTTTATTTTGTAAAAATACCGCTGTTTTACAGACCCGCTCTCTGCTGAGCGGGTCTGTTGTTTTTACTGAGCGCATCGGGCCAGCTGTATAGTCACAGCCCGGCCCGACCACGCCATTAGACACAGTGCAGTTTGCTCCTGCTGTCAGCTAAAAATGTGCGGGGACCCCCAAGCGCCTACCAACCGGAGGCAAAGGGATAGTAATGGGTGTAGCAATAAGTACAGTAAAAAACTAATTTATTGCCTATACATATAAAAAGCTTAATACATACAATTTATGCAATTCATGGATCCATGAAAAAATAGCATACAATAAAAAACCATATAAAAAGATGTAATTAAAACAGATGTTTTAAATAAAAACAATGGTAAGTACAATGTTGATGGAGATAGAGCTGCAGTGGATAATAGTATCCTCCTATGTATAAAGTCCAGTGGAAATAGTGGTGTTGAAAAGTCAGTGATATACAACAAGGTAGACAAATTGTATATAAAAATGTAAAAATATAAAAATATAAAAATAAATCCAATCAATAAAATGTCAATCAATCCTACACACGGTGTGAAAAAAATAAAATGATGAAAAAAATGTGAATTCAAAAATAAGTGAATTTCAAAAAAGTCAAACTATAGTCACCCAGATCCTGTGGGATCAAATAGTTGTTGTAGGTATTCAAGAGTGTTGTAGTGTGGTAAAGATGTGAAGATGGAGGAAATGCTGGGCCCACCGAAAGTGAACCAAATGTTCAGACAGAGAAATGATGTCCACCTAAAATATCAAAAACAAATATAGTGCAGATACCTTCAAATAAGTTTTACCTTATTTAGTTTTTTGATATTTTAGGTGGACATCATTTCTCTGTCTGAACATTTGGTTCACTTTCGGTGGGCCCAGCATTTCCTCCATCTTCACATCTTTACCACACTACAACACTCTTGAATACCTACAACAACTATTTGATCCCACAGGATCTGGGTGACTATACAGGGAGTGCAGAATTATTAGGCAAATGAGTATTTTGACCACATCATCCTCTTTATGCATGTTGTCTTACTCCAAGCTGTATAGGCTCGAAAGCCTACTACCAATTAAGCATATTAGGTGATGTGCATCTCTGTAATGAGAAGGGTGTGGTCTAATGACATCAACACCCTATATCAGGTGTGCATAATTATTAGGCAACTTCCTTTCCTTTGGCAAAATGGGTCAAAAGAAGGACTTGACAGGCTCAGAAAAATCAAAAATAGTGAGATATCTTGCAGAGGGATGCAGCACTCTTAAAATTGCAAAGCTTCTGAAGCGTGATCATCGAACAATCAAGCGTTTCATTCAAAATAGTCAACAGGGTCGCAAGAAGCGTGTGGAAAAATCAAGGCGCAAAATAACTGCCCATGAACTGAGAAAAGTCAAGCGTGCAGCTGCCAAGATGCCACTTGCCACCAGTTTGGCCATATTTCAGAGCTGCAACATCACTGGAGTGCCCAAAAGCACAAGGTGTGCAATACTCAGAGACATGGCCAAGGTAAGAAAGGCTGAAAGACGACCACCACTGAACAAGACACACAAGCTGAAACGTCAAGACTGGGCCAAGAAATATCTCAAGACTGATTTTCTAAGGTTTTATGGACTGATGAAATGAGAGTGAGTCTTGATGGGCCAGATGGATGGGCCCGTGGCTGGATTGGTAAAGGGCAGAGAGCTCCAGTCCGACTCAGACGCCAGCAAGGTGGAGGTGGAGTACTGGTTTGGGCTGGTATCATCAAAGATGAGCTTGTGGGGCCTTTTCGGGTTGAGGATGGAGTCAAGCTCAACTCCCAGTCCTACTGCCAGTTTCTGGAAGACACCTTCTTCAAGCAGTGGTACAGGAAGAAGTCTGCATCCTTCAAGAAAAACATGATTTTCATGCAGGACAATGCTCCATCACACGCGTCCAAGTACTCCACAGCGTGGCTGGCAAGAAAGGGTATAAAAGAAGAAAATCTAATGACATGGCCTCCTTGTTCACCTGATCTGAACCCCATTGAGAACCTGTGGTCCATCATCAAATGTGAGATTTACAAGGAGGGAAAACAGTACACCTCTCTGAACAGTGTCTGGGAGGCTGTGGTTGCTGCTGCACGCAATGTTGATGGTGAACAGATCAAAACACTGACAGAATCCATGGATGGCAGGCTTTTGAGTGTCCTTGCAAAGAAAGGTGGCTATATTGGTCACTGATTTGTTTTTGTTTTGTTTTTGAATGTCAGAAATGTATATTTGTGAATGTTGAGATGTTATATTGGTTTCACTGGTAAAAATAAATAATTGAATTGGGTATATATTTGTTTTTTGGTAAGTTGCCTAATAATTATGCACAGTAATAGTCACCTGCACACACAGATATCCCCCTAAAATAGCTAAAACTAAAAACAAACTAAAAACTACTTCCAAAAATATTCAGCTTTGATATTAATGAGTTTTTTGGGTTCATTGAGAACATGCTTGTTGTTCAATAATAAAATTAATCCTCAAAAATACAACTTGCCTAATAATTCTGCACTCCCTGTAGTTTGACTTTTTTGAAATTCACTTATTTTTGAATTCACATTTTTTTCATTATTTTATTTTTTTCACACCGTGTGTAGGATTGATTGACATTTTATTGATTGGATTTATTTTTATATTTTTATATTTTTACATTTTTATATACAATTTGTCTACATTGTTGTATATCACTGACTTTTCAACACCACTATTTCCACTGGACTTTATACATAGGAGGATACTATTATCCACTGCAGCTCTATCTCCATCAACATTGTACTTACCATTGTTTTTATTTAAAACATCTGTTTTAATTACATCTTTTTATATGGTTTTTTATTGTATGCTATTTTTTCATGGATCCATGAATTGCATAAATTGTATGTATTAAGCTTTTTATATGTATAGGCAATAAATTAGTTTTTTACTGTACGTATTGCTACAACCATTACTATCCCTTTGCCTCCGGTTGGTAGGCGCTTGGGGGTCCCCGCAAATTTTTAGCTGATTTCTATTGGTGGTTACTAGGTATCACCCCCCTCAAGCCCATAGGGAACAGAGTAGGCGTTTGTCCACGTCCCATCGCTCCTGCTGTCAGACAGAGCAGGAGCGAGCTGCACTTAGTCTTATGACGCGGTCGGGCCGGGCTGTGACTATACAGCTGGCCCGATGCGCTGACTAAATATAACAGACCCACTCAGCAGAGTACAGAGAGCGGGTCTGTAAAACAGCGGTATTTTTACAAAATAAAAAGGGAATATTATGATTTACAAAGTTTGGCTAATATAATGTTATATAATTCTGCACATAGTGCAGAATTATATAACATTATTTTTAAGGTTTACTGTCCCTTTAAGCAAGTTTAGTATTCCGACACATAGCTTCTCTTCAAGAATAGAATGCAGGGTTATACAAAGGGAAATTCCCCCTCCTTCCCCCCTTTTTTTTTCTCCTACTACACACAGATGAATGACAAATCTAGCGACTAATTTTACAATAGTGGGAGGCATCACTACCCCTATTAATAGAAAATCAATTTTTACCCACTTGAGAAAGATTAACACAGATATAGTGTTCCTCAAGGAAACACACCTAACCCTGGAAGAAGCTATGAAGCTTAAAACATCTTGGGTAAAATAAGTTTTTGCCTCACCAAGTTCTGGGGGGAAGCGAGGGGTGGCTATATTAATCGGGAAGAGGATTAACATGGAAGTGGTCCAAACCAGGGTAGATCCAGAGGGGAGATTTGTGATGCTAAAAATTAAAATAGACAAGCTGGTTTTTACGCTTTGTAACATATACGCACCTAATGTTCTTGACCCAGAATTCTGGAACTCGTTACAATCTAAAATCCTCTCTTATTCTGAGGGTTACCTGATCATTGGAGGATAATTCAATGTGGCCCTGCATTGCCCCCTTGATAGACTAAGGCAGAATACTAAACAACTAAAACATAAAAAAGATAATTTAGAAACCAAATTGTTTAATAAAATCATGAGGAATTTAGATTTCAGGGACATATGGAGAATTCAGAACCCCAATATAAGAGATTTTACTTGCTTATCTAAGGCCCGCAAAATACTATGAAGAATCGATCTCTTCTTAATAGATGAAAGATTATGTACAACGAAGGTAAAAGCAGGAGTAATGCCTATTTTTTTATCAGATCATGGACCTATCTCCCTAGAGTTTCAGATGAACCACCCTAAATCTAAACACCTATGATTCTATATTCCTTCTTTCCTCGCATCCGAATCAAAATTCAAGAGCTGGCTTAAAACTAAATTTAACGATTACTGTATATCCATTTTAATCATGAATATATAGATTGTCCTGTAGTATTCTGGGAAGCTGCGAAAGCAGTATTAAGAGGGGAAATCATTGCATATAACTCCATGGTAATTAGGAAACAATCTGAGAAATAAATCATTTAATCAGTAATTAATTCCTACAATCGATTCCTGCTTGAAAAAAACCCAGTTAATTGGGCAAAATATATTAGAGATAAGAGTGATAGAGATACATTTGCAATCTATCAAGAAACTCAAAAAGATTTAAAAATCCAAACTAAATTATATAGATATGGAAATAAGTCTGGGAAATTATTGGCTAAACTGGTAAAAAGAGATACAAAGTCACCCCAAGTTGAGAAACTCCATATCAAGGCGAAGACTCTCTTCAAAACTGAAGAAATATCTGATGCTTTTGTAAAATATTATCAATAAATATATGCCCCAGAAGCTCAGATACAGGTCAGTCTGATGATTTCTGGATTAAGATCACCTACCCCACAATAACAGCTGAATCAGTAGAGATTCTTAATGCCCCAATCACTGAAGAGGAAATAAAGAAACATATCTCTGATCTCACTCTGAACAAAGCATCTGGTCCTGATGGGTTAACTAATGAGTTTTATAAAATCTTATCTTCAGAGATCATATCACATCTCTCTAAACTCTATAATCACATGTACATTAATGGAGATCCTGTAGCTACCTCCTTCTCTGTGTCACATACAACTCTAATTCTTAAAGGGACACTCAGGTTAAATTAAATTTTCATGATTCAGATACAGCATGTAATTTTAAACAACTTTCCAATTTTCTTCCATTAAAAAAAATGTGCACAGTCTTTTATATTTACAATTTTTGAGTCACCAGATCCTACTGAGCATGTGCAAGAATTCAGACTATACGTATATGCATTTGTGATTGGCTGATTGCCATCACATGGTACAAGGGGAGTGGAAATATACATAACTTTTAAATTTGTTATAAAAAAATCTACTACTCATTTGAAGTTCAGACTAAGTGCTATTGTATTGTCTTGTTAGCTTGCATTTGTTGATTATGCAAATCTAATGTGTTGACTGGTCCTTTAAGGGTGGGAAAGACCCCACCCAGAAAGAGTCATATAGACCTATAGCCCTCTTAAACTCAGACTATAAGATATTCACTTCAATTCTTGCCCAGAGACTTCAGGTAATACTTGCTAATATTATCCATAGAGATCAAGCAGGGTTTTTAAATCTTCGAAACTCCTCTGCGAAAATAAGAGAGGCTCTGGTTGTGACAGAGTACTTTGGCACCATTGTGGTATCTGCGCAAGGGGGGGGGAGGACATTCCTGACTTAGCCGTCATTTCAATTGATGCAGAAAAAGCATTTCATTCGGTACATTATGATCATCTCTTTCTCTCTCTAGCTAAATTCGGCTTCAGAGGTAGCTTTCTTAATTTTATCAAAAGTTTATATGCTCAACCCCATACGAAAATGATAGTAAATAACAATCTGTCCCCACAAATTACGCTGGGTAGAGGAACTCGTCAGGGATGCCCTCTCTCCCCTCTCCTTTTCAATCTCTGTATTAAGCCATTAGCAATTATGATCAGACACCGATTAGGCATTAAAATAGGTAAACAAGAGCTGAAAATTGCCCTTTACGCCGATGACATACTCATATATCTGTCAAACTATAAAATGAATATATTAAAAACTTCTGCAGATAATAAATCAATTTGGGTCATTCTCCGGTTACAAGGTAAATGCGGAAAAGTCAGAAATTCTCTGGCTCAGAAAAAATAGTAACTCTCTCTCTAGCATCCCTTTTCAAACGGTCAAAGACTCATTTAAATATTTAGGGATCCTAATTCCATGTAAGCCAGATGACTTATACAACCTTAAAGGACCAGTCAACACATTAGATTTGCATAATCAACAAATGCAAGATAACAAGACAATGCAATAGCACTTAGTCTGAACTTCAAATGAGTAGTAGATTTTTTTAAAACAAATTTCAAAGTTGTGTATATTTCCACTCCCCTTGTACCATGTGATGGCAATCAGCCAATCACAAATGCATATACGTATAGTCTGTGAATTCTTGCACATGCTCAGTAGGATCTGGTGACTCAAAAATTGTAACTATAAAAGACTGTGCACATATTTTTTTTTTTTTTTTAATTGAGGTTTAGTTCAAAGTGCACAGACAATGCCTTTCAATACGATCAATATACAAAATTGTTTCAAATTATACAGTCAAAAGTAACAAAACCATAAAATACATAACATAGCTATATGGCATTATTTAAAAGAGATCAGTAAACAACATGCTTGCTCATATAATGGTATGTCTTCTAGATGGTATCAGAAGCCACTTTTGGACCTCACTGTATTACATAGGGCATGGAGCTACAGAAGACAGTTGTGAACAGTAGGGGACCACTTTTGGGTCCAAACTGGTAAACCTCTATTTATTTTTTTTAACTTTAAATTTTTTATTGAGGTTATAATAAAAGATTCACAACATATTCATCCGAAAACAATAATAGCTTAACTTCGAAAGATACGCTCTTGTAACATAAACATAGTCACAAACCAAAGAAGTAGCAAATCCTGGAATGCATTCTATATGTATTTGGAGGGAAGCGTGTGCTATAGTCATGTAAAATATATCCATGTCCTATATCTATAACCTCTTCAAGGAAAGGTAGATATTAACAACGAACAAGAGGCATATGAGATTGCTAAAGTTAACCATGTATAACAGGAATGTCAGTATCGGAATGTATGTTTATACATAAAATAATGGTACCTCATTTTTATATTATATATAGAATAAATGGGGCTCACTCCTTAACATGGAAAAAATGTATATGTTTAATCATTCTAAAAGGGGTGAGGCAGGTGTGGGGCAGTATTTGTTTAGATGCTCTCAGACCGAGGTGGTCTAGAAAAGGGAAGAAAGAATTCAGCGGGCAAGAGCCGCTCGTGTTAGAAAAGGAGGGGAATAAAAGGGAGTGAGGGGCAGAGCCGTCTAGAGTGTCAAATTAATAATGTGAATGGGGCTACCAGAAGGCTTATTGACCAGTTACTAATTCATACACTTACAAGTAAAGTTATGCATAGAGAAGAAGATTAGTATATATAGAGTGTAGGGGGCTGCTGCATGAGCACCTCTCCCGGGGGAGTGCCAGCTTTAGGCGATGTGGGTAAAAGGGATATGGATATGACCTGCAGGCAACCAGCACCGGCGGGAAAGGAAGAAGAGGAACTCAGCCAGGGCTAATGTTTTGCCTAAATTAAAGCTGCCATAGGTAATGTGATTAATTAGGGGGCTTAATTATCATAGAGCTTTCAATGTGTTCCCTGCTAGTAACTCTGATAGCCAAGTCTATTTTAAAGATCTGTGAGATGTAGGCATGTGGCTTGGGGAATCTCATTTGGTGCCAACTATCTTAGCTCTCAGCAGTGTCTCAAAGCCATCTCGGGAACACCATAGGAGCCAGAGCAAGAACAAGTCTTAACAATTTATATTGGGGGAGCTGCAACCGGGTCTTAAATATTGTACTTTTGTGGCAAGCTTATATGACGTGTTTAATATACAATCACAGCAATCTAATAAAGAAAGGTTATGTAATGGTCAATATGATATTTAAGTTGCTAGAGTTATCTACTCTAGGAATAATTAATGGCGACACTAAAATGTCAGTTAGAGGGCGCAACTAGTGTGGTAAACTGAGCATATTGGTACGCATGCTGAAAAGACATTAAACTATCTATAATCGAGCCCGGTCTATTAGTTAATACGTTTTCTTAAGGGGTGTGAATAGAAATCAGTACTAAAATGACCTGTGCTCTGCAGGAGTGGGACAGCTGTTAATCATATATATTAAGTTACTAACATTAAAATACAATAGAAATATGCACAGTAGGGAAGTAGAAAGTAATGCTTCAACAGACAGTTCTCGTGTAAGATGCGTGGTTGAGAGATTTCTAGTATATAAAAATAGCAGGTAATGGCGATAAAAATGACTTTAAACCTTCAAGATGAGACAGAGTTAACTGGCATTTAGATATCAATATAACATTAAACTGCTGGCATTGGTCATGTCCTCAAATATATCTTCTAGTATGTTATAGCAGTGTAAATCAATCTTCAGGGCATAACATAGTATAGAAAAGAGACTGCACGCTAAACTATATACCTGTATGAGTTGAAAAAGAGCCCAGATATCCCCATAATTACAAGCTAAATACAACTTAGTCAATAGATCTGCAGTTCTCCAAACATATTAATACATCAATATAAAAAGACATAGACAGTAGAAGTATCTCTGTACACTGTGCTGTATAAAGGGTAGTAGAAGCAGTGAACGATATGGCAGATAACAACTTCATGATACTAAAGTTAAGCAAGTAAGCAATAACCCATTTGCTAATAGTCACACTCAAGGCAGGCATGAATGGTAACAGTGTCTGAAGCTCTATGTACGTCAATGTCACTGCCCTACATGTAGACATTAACAACTGCATACTAGCAAACAACATAAGCAAACAGCATAGCTAACAACACAATTGATGCAAGCTATGCAGAATCTATGGTAAACTACACTTGTGAGGGCCAGTCCGGAATATGTATGTAAACTGAGGGAGCAGCCGAGACCAAAATGAAAGTCCCAAACTGATCGGGGTAACAGCTGCATCCAACTGAATAGTCTTCATAAACGTCTCCTGAAGCTAGTAAGTGTCTATTGAATCCTCAGCTGCTGTAGCGATAAAATTACAAGCTGTCATATAATGTACCTGGTGTACACGCACATAAATCGTACTCAGCGTGCAAGGCATCATGAAATAGGCTGTGACATAGACATAAGGGTCTCATCTCACGAACCCCAAGAGACGTTCTCAGCTGCTATGAACCCCCACAATGACCGTCCTCTAGCCGACTCCTGTGGCCGTTGTCGCTTCTGACTCTGACAGCTGCCCTGGAGTAAAGGGAGCATGTGACCCAGTAAAACAGCACCTCACAGTGTCTCCGAGACTGTAGGCTAGAGAGTCGCAAGGATTCGCCCCTCCTGGAAGAAGAGAACCCAAGGCCGTTTCAAAGAGCAGCTTTCTTAGTGTAGCTCTCATGGGATCCTCCAGGTGAGTGTGCATAGTAAGTTTCGAGTACGGCACTGACAGGCTGTGTTGAAATTTCTCCCAGCTCTGGTCGCAAGAAATCCTATCTGTCTCTGCTTGGACCGTAGCTGCTTTCTAGGGGACAATGGGATCTAGGTTGTATGAGAGCTGTATACCGGTAACTAAAGTAGTTCCAGAATCTTTGCCGCAGTCTTGCCTGTCACAGGTGGTGGGAAACAGATCTAAAAGTTGCTTAAATAATAAGCTCATTTCCGAAAAGTGATTTTTCAGGATCTTACCAACATGATCCTCAAACCTTTGCAGCGCGGTTTCTAGCTCCATTTTGCTGGTGTTAAAAAGAGGTCTCTCCAATAATTTTATTAAAGTGAAACCTTCACTGCTGCGTCAGATCGTTTTTAGGCCTCAAACTGTAGTGTCATTGTTAGAGCTCCAAACATCCGCCGATTGTAAATGTGTTCTTTGCAGAGTTGACAGACTTGGTTACTCTTAGTTTCTGGAAAGTTTCAAGATATAGGTTATCAGAAAATTGTATATTTGCCCATCTTCCATTAACCAGAGCAGAGGAGCTCTGTAAAAACACATCTGCTCTCTTAGCTAGCTGGCTCCGCCCCCCCCAGACTGTGCACATATTTTAATGGAAGTAAATTGGAAAGTTATTTAAAATTACATGCTGTATCTGAATTATGAAAATTTAATTTAACCTGAGTGTCCCTTTAATATACCCCCAGTGTTAACAAGCTTTAGGGAGAAACTCAGAATTTGGCAAAATTTACCATTATATATTTCTGGATGAATTGCCTTATTCAAGATGGTTCTCTTCCCTAAGCTGCTTTACATACTACAGAATACTGCAATAATATTATTAGAGAGGGACATTCGATTACTTAATAGTATGCTCAGAAGATTTATTTGGCAGGATAAGAGACTTAGGATATCGCTGGCTAAATTATCTATTGCGAAGGATTATGGAGGCTTTGCATTGCCTGATATAAGATTGTATAATCTTGCTTTTTTGGCACGTATAGTGGCAGACTGGATCTTTTCTAATAATTATCTCTTGAATAATGCACTTGTGTATCTGTGACCCATTTCTTCCACGAGCATTAATTCACTGTGAGACAAAAGGACTACCAGCCGATATTAAGAGACTTAAAACTTTCCTCAACCCGTTAAAGGCTTGGTGGAAGATAAGAAATCTCCTATCTATAAATTGCAGGGTTTCTCAATATCTAGCTCTTATTGGGAACTCAAAATTTCAAGCTGGTTTAAACTCAGCAATATTTAAAAAATGGCATACTCTAGGGTTGGATAGGATTGTGTATTTAATTGACCATGGGAAAAAATGTGTTAAAACGTTTGAGGAACTTAAGAATGAGTTTGACCTTACTAACAAAGTGTTTTTTGCATACCTGCAGGTAAGACACTTTGGGCTCTATTTAACAAGCTCCATATGGAGCTTGATGGCCCCTGTTTCTGGCGAGTCTAAAGACCGCTGCTCCATAACCTGTCCGCCTGCTCTGAGCAGGCGGACAGACATCGCCACAATACAACCCGATCGAGTACGATCAGGTTGATTGACACCCCCTGCTGGCGGCCCATTGGCCACGAGTCTGCAGGGGTGGCGTTGCACCAGCAGCTCTTGTGAGCTGCTGGTGCAATGCTGAATATGGCGAGCGTATTGCTCGCCGTATTCAGCGAGGTCTGGCGGACCTGATCCGCAGTGTCGGATCAGGTCCGCCAGACCTTGATAAATATGCCCCATCGCCTCAGAACTAATGAAGGAGGTAAATTGGTGCTGGACCCTGGGTAACCTGGCTCTTTCTGGTCAAAAAAGGGCATATGTCCATTACCCCCTGCTATCATCTTCTGGGATCTAGTAAGGGAACCTCTATTCTTGAAAAAACTGCTTATGAATGGAATTTAATGCTACCACAGAATAATATTGACTCTAAATTTATACAAGCATCTATTTATAAAGTTTCACAGGCCACCCTTTCAGCCACTTGGAGAGAAGCACATTTAAAACTCCTACATAAATTCTATTTTACTCCTGAAAAAGGCCATAATTTCCAAAACTTAAACTTTAATAAATGCCCCAAATGTTCCTTTATAGCTGCAGATCTTTTGCACATGCTATGGAATTGTCCAAAGATCAGACATTTTTGGTGGAAATTAGAATTCTGGATGAACCCATCACTTAAGATCTCCCCTCTGGCACTATCACCAATCCAGGTTTTATTTTGTTAAAAAAAACATGAGGGACATCAACCTAGTGAAAAATTAATAATTATATCTCTTTTAGCAGCTAAGCATTTAATCTTTAAAAAATGGAAAACAAGAGAGACCCCAAGTATTCTGGAGATTAAGAACTATCTTAAGAAGCAATGCATATTAGAACAACGAGACACCAATATAGATAACGAATTAGACATTAGACAATTCTTCAATAAATGGGCAGCATTTATTAAGTCACTCCCGATTACGGAGATTGACTAATATTTCCGTTTAAGAACTCAGAGTTAGTACTCCTGGGTATATGGTAACTACCAGTAAAGTCTGTTAATAAGAAAGAATAGTTTCACAATGATTAATTCTCTCCTTCCCTCTCTTCCTCCCCCCCCCCTTTTTTTTGTTGTTGTTTTGTTTTGGTTTTTTTGGTTGTTATGGGTAGTATAGGATATAAAATGACTCAGCAGTTTAAAATAGGAAATCAAGGTCGTTTTGTCAACTATTTAAACTAGTCAAGTTGTAATTTAAATTATGTTAAAATTATACTATGTTCTGTTTTTTATTTTCATGACCATATTTACTACTGGCCTTGTATGGCGCAAACTAAGGCCTAGATTTGGAGTTCGGCGTTAGCCGTCAAAACCAGCGTTAGAGGCTCCTAACGCTTGTTTTTTACGGACTCCGGTATTTAGAGTTTAGTTACCGACACTCAAAAATCACCCAACGCACAAATCTCTACCGACAGCTCAGACCCAGTAGTTAACATCTACCGACAAAATAAACATCCACGAATCACAAAACAAATATTACACAAACTACACTTACACTCATACAAACACTTAGGGATGGGCGAATGTGCAAATTTTTGAATTTCGAATGTAGAACGAATGTTATTACCGAAATTCGAATTCTAAATTCGAATGTCGATAAGAACGAATATTCTTAAAAATTCGAAAATCGAATGTTATTTACAGTTGTCGAATGTCACTTTCGAATTCGAATGTTTATAATTATATCGAATGTCTACATTCGAAATTCGAATTTTTCGAATTCGAAT
The DNA here is from genome assembly GCF_027579735.1 of Bombina bombina. Taxonomy (NCBI): domain Eukaryota; kingdom Metazoa; phylum Chordata; class Amphibia; order Anura; family Bombinatoridae; genus Bombina; species Bombina bombina. The sequence goes on from NC_069502.1 coordinate 26,159,782, forward strand.
ATAAATTCGAATTTTTCGAATTCGAATATAAATTCGAATTTTTCGAATTCGAATATTGCATAATTCGAATATTACATTTAAAAGCATTAGAAATACTATTACAATCTAAATTCGAATTTTTCGAATTCGAATACACGTATTGCATAATTCGAATATTACATTTAAAGAAAAAGCATTAGAAATACTATTATAATCTAAATTCGAATTTTTCGAATTCGAATACACGTATTGCATAATTCGAATATTACATTTAAAGAAAAAGCATTAGAAATACTATTACAATCTAAATTTGAATTTTTCGAATTCGAATATTGCATAATTCGAATATTACATTTAAAGAAAAAGCATTAGAAATACTATTACAATCTAAATTCGAATTTTTCGAATTCGAATATTGCATAATTCGAATATTACATTTAAAGAAAAAGCATTAGAAATACTATTACAATCTAAATTCGAATTTTTGAATTCAAATATTGCATAATTCGAATATTACATTTAAAGAAAAAGCATTAGAAATACTATTACAATCTAAATTTGAATTTTTCGAATTCGAATACACGTATTGCATAATTCAAATATTACATTTAAAGAAAAAGCATTAGAAATACTATTATAATCTAAATTCGAATTTTTCGAATTCGAATACACGTATTGCATAATTCGAATATTACATTTAAAGAAAAAGCATTAGAAATACTATTACAATCTAAATTCGAATTTTTCGAATTCGAATATTGCATAATTCGAATATTACATTTAAAGAAAAAGCATTAGAAATACTATTACAATCTAAATTCAAATTTTTCGAATTCGAATATTGCATAATTCAAATATTACATTTAAAGAAAAAGCATTAGAAATACTATTACAATCTAAATTCGAATTTTTCCAATTCAAATATTGCATAATTCGAATATTACATTTAAAGAAAAAGCATTAGAAATACTATTACAATCTAAATTCGAATTTTTCGAATTCGAATACACGTATTGCATAATTCGAATATTACATTTAAAGAAAAAGCATTAGAAATACTATTACAATCTAAATTCGAATTTTTCGAATTCGAATATTGCATAATTCGAATATTACATTTAAAGAAAAAGCATTAGAAATACTATTACAATCTAAATTCGAATTTTTCGAATTCGAATATTGCATAATTCGAATATTACATTTAAAGAAAAAGCATTAGAAATACTATTACAATCTAAATTCGAATTTTTCGAATTCGAATATTTTTGAATGTAATCGTAAAATTCGAAACCGAGTATTCGAAAATCGAATGTTAGAATGTTATGTAAACATTCGAAATTCGATTCAAACGAACGAATGTGTTAAAATTCGTGCCGTTTTTCGAATGTTGCGAAACATTCGCCCATCCCTACAAACACTACACTATATTTATTTTTCAGATTTAATAATTTTTCATCAAAATACAAAGGATCAAAGTAGCGAGATCTCGGGTGTTAGAAAAAAAACAACACAAATCCATTTTGCCATTGACTTACATTGACACACGGGAAAAGACCCTCATATACCTACATCTAACCAATAAGATTATCACAAACATACACTCATCGATGCATACAAACAATATACACCACATGACATACAAAAAAAGTTATTTATTACAAAATGAACACGATTTAGTTACATTTTCACACAAGCTCATGACGTTACTCACTTTACGAGGAAAACCAGTCTTTGAAAAAAAATTTACCAAAATTTGGAGCCTCCATTGACTTCTATGGGGAAGACGTGCTCGTGCACGCGACAGACAGATTTCCCTAACGCACGCAAATAGCGTAGACAAAAAAACTCCAAATACCAGCGCTAGAAATAGGAAAAAAATACATGCTTTTCTGCGTTACACCCAGCTATGACAAATAGATCAAGAAATGCCTATTTCCCTATGGTGGACTTATGGATTTTACTTATTGAATATTCACAACACCATTAAATTGTTTGATACTTTTACATTACATCAACTACAAATCAACATCACTAGTAACAAACATTTTTACAAATAAAATCACATTTAAACGGACACAAAAATAATTACAACATTTCAGGATTCACAAACAGTACACAATGGGAAACACCTCTCATTTACCTTTATTATTGCATTTCATTTATTCAACTCATATGCTTGCAGTAACTGCATATCTACATAGGCTTAACACATGATCAGTCATGGATGCACATACATTACTTTTAACATTCACTCATACATGTGCATTCAAATGATGGGGTAAAAACACATTACATTCTCTCTAGGAATCACAAAACAGAACATATGGATTTTACTGTACTTTAACATCATGATTCCATCACCAGAAACCATTAGGAATTACGTACAAGAAGAACATCATTACACCAGATTACAGATGTCACTTTATGGGAAGGAACAACAATGCCAGACCGCTATATAGAAGTCAGCATATGTGGGACACAATCACAATATATACGTACATGTACATAACACGCATCACCCATCACGCAACCACAAAGCACACATTTATATTTTATTCAGCACACAATAACAATGTAGTCAAATACAACAACACAATGAGGATTTCAGAACTACATAGGCAGGTTAATAATATCATGACGTCATTAGAAGATTCAACCATACACATCACAGATTCACGACTGTACCGCCCCTTTCAGAAATTTAACACTCAATACTACAATACAACATATACGTAAACAATAGTTTGGAACAGCATTATTAGGGTGATTTGAATGGGACAATTAAGAAATATTGTCAGATCGCAAATCACTTAGATATATAATACTACAGATGACAGCCGGAAATTATTCAGTATTAGTGCCATTTGAATGGGACGCATACAATATTGACAGCTTGGCAATCACTTATATATACAATACTACAGATGACAGCCGGAAGTTATTCAGTATTATTGAGATTTGAATGGGACGCATACAATATTGACAGCTCGGCAATCACTTATATATATAATACTACAGATGACAGCCGGAAGTTATTCAGTATTAGTGCGATTTGAATGGGACGCATACAATATTGACAGCTCGGCAATCACTTATATATACAATACTACAGATGACAGCCGGAAGTTATTCAGTATTATTGAGATTTGAATGGGACGCATACAATATTGACAGCTCGGCAATCACTTATATATACAATACTACAGATGGCAGACGGGAAGTTCTGAATTATTATTGCGATTTTAAAGGGACGCATACAATATTGACAGCTCGGCAATCACTTAAATATACAATACTACAGATGACAGCCGGAAGTTCTTCAGTATTAGTGCCATTTTAATGGGACGCATACAATATTGACAGCTCGGCAATCACTTATATATACAATACTACAGATGACAGCCGGAAGTTATTCAGTATTATTGAGATTTGAATGGGACGCATACAATATTGACAGCTCGGCAATCACTTATATATACAATACTACAGATGACAGCCGGAAGTTCTTCAGTATTAGTGCCATTTTAATGGGACGCATACAATATTGACAGCTCAGCAATCACTTATATATACAATACTACAGATGACAGCCGGAAGTTCTTCAGTATTAGTGCCATTTTAATGGGACGCATACAATATTGACAGCTCGGCAATCACTTATATATACAATACTACAGATGACAGCCGGAAGTTATTCAGTATTAGTGCCATTTTAAAGGGACGCATACAATATTGACTGCTCGGCAATCACTTATATATATACAATACTACAGATGGCAGATGTTACTTTATCGTTTACAAACAATATTGCAGCAACATTGATCGATCACATTCGATGCACATTATACACAACTATGCACTTTCATTCATGTTAGCCTGGACGTGTGCTTGTTACTATAAGATCGCGTTTAATAAATATTGATTACGCATATGATCAAACATTACAAACATGCACTGTATGTGTGATATTTGACACTTTCACATTGAGATTCATTGGGGGAAAACAACATTTCAGCAAACAAACAAAAAAACGCCCACTGTGAAAGCATTCGCGCCGCTCACATACAAACAAGTGAATACAATTAGCAGTCATTACAAACTCACTACCATTGGACTAATTGTACTATAAATCCCCCAAACAACATGGCCAAAGCATCACTTGTGATCCACATCAGATCAAGTGCATACCTTGTTACGCTGTTTTGAAAGATGGATGACGATGACATGGTAGACGCTGCTGGTGCTGCTATTGGCGAACTAGCTGTTGATCGAATCAGGCAGCCTCGGTGGCTCAGACTGAGACGAAGGGGTCGTCTGGTTCGAGGTCCTCGTGTCTACAGGGTGAGACCCACCTTGGAAAACATGAGCGACTTTGAGGTTTATAATAAGTATCGGCTCAATCGCGAACAGCTCATTGGCCTTTACGATCTTCTTAAACCTCATTTGGAGCCACGTATAAGAATAAGGACTGCTGTTCCCGACATGAGTAAGATGCTAAGTTGTCTATACGTCCTGGCCTCCGGGAATTTTCAATCCGGAGAAATGTACATGCATGGCCTGTCTCAAGGTCCATTATCTGTGGTGTTTGATAACTTTCTGGATGCCATGGTACGTATCAGTAAGCAATACATAGGATTCCCACAGAATGATGGTGATTGGAGGCGCCTGAAGTGGGAATTCTTTGCTATTGCTGAATTGCCCAATGTCTTGGGAGCCATAGATTGTACCCACATTGCGCTGCGTGCTCCAATTGATGACTTGCCCTTCAGAAATCGCAAACATTTTCATAGCCTCAACGTGCAGTATGTTTGTGACGCACAGATGAGGATTATGCATGTGTGTGCGAATTTTGGAGGAGCTTGTCATGATGCCCGCATCCTCGCTCAGTCGTCCCTGTGGAGACCGTTTGAGGAAAGACAAATGCCCCCTGGTTATCTCGTTGGTGAGTATTTGTGCACAACATGGTTAATTAGTTTGACAATTGCCACTGTAGTTTTAAAATGTTAGCGTAATGTTCAGCTATAGGATGCAATTTAACCATTTATTTTTATTTCCGCAAATGTCTAGTTTTAGTTCAATGCAGATATGTAGCATGTCTTACCTTAAATGCTCAGATAGAGAATGCAATGTAACCATTTAGTTGCCATTTTACACAAGGTCTGGTTTAGGAGAAATACGCATATGTAGCATGTCTTAGCTGAAATGGGAAGATATTAGCTAATGCAATTTAACCATGTCATTGTCTCTTTCCGCTAATGTCTAGTTTTAGTTCAATGCAGATATGTAGCATGTCTTACCTTAAATGCTCAGATAGAGAATGCAATGTAACCATTTAGTTGCCATTTTACACAAGGTCTGGTTTAGGAGAAATATGCATATGTAGCATGTCTTAGCTGAAATGGGAAGATATTAGCTAATGCAATTTAACCATGTCATTGTCTCTTTCCGCTAATGTCTAGTTTTAGTTCAATGCAGATATGTAGCATGTCTTACCTTAAATGCTCAGATAGAGAATGCAATGTAACCATTTAGTTGCCATTTTACACAAGGTCTGGTTTAGGAGAAATACGCATATGTAGCATGTCTTAGCTGAAATGGGAAGATATTAGCTAATGCAATTTAACCATGTCATTGTCTCTTTCCGCTAATGTCTAGTTTTAGTTCAATGCAGATATGTAGCATGTCTTACCTTAAATGCTCAGATAGAGAATGCAATGTAACCATTTAGTTGCCATTTTACACAAGGTCTGGTTTAGGAGAAATACGCATATGTAGCATGTCTTAGCTGAAATGGGAAGATATTAGCTAATGCAATTTAACCATGTCATTGTCTCTTTCCGCTAATGTCTAGTTTTAGTTCAATGCAGATATGTAGCATGTCTTACCTTAAATGCTCAGATAGAGAATGCAATGTAACCATTTAGTTGCCATTTTACACAAGGTCTGGTTTAGGAGAAATACGCATATGTAGCATGTCTTAGCTGAAATGGGAAGATATTAGCTAATGCAATTTAACCATGTCATTGTCTCTTTCCGTTAATGTCTAGTTTTAGTTCAATGCAGATATGTAACATGTCTTACCTTAAATGCTCAGATAGAGAATGCAATGTAACCATTTAGTTGCCATTTTACACAAGGTCTGGTTTAGGAGAAATACGCATATGTAGCATGTCTTAGCTGAAATGGGAAGATAGAGAATAATATTGAACTAGATTATTCTTTTAAAAAATAAACATTTGTTAGTGGATTATCGTGTACAAAAACTTTTATTGGACTCCAAATACTATTTTGAGGATTCAGTTTGAATTATGTTCTGTTCATAATTTATAGGTGATTCTGGGTACATGAGCCGGCCTTGGCTTATTACCCCCTTGCGTAGCCCGACTGATGTGTCTGAGGAGCGCTTCAATAGGGCTCATAAGAGAACCAGGGCGGTGGTTGAACAAATGTTCGGGCTCCTGAAGATAAGGTTCAGGTGCCTTGACAGGTCGGGAGGAGCCCTCCAGTACAACCCAAAGAAGGTGGCTAAGATCGTTATAGCCTGTAGTGTCCTGCATAATATTGCACAGCGGGCTGGGATGCTGCAGGGCGTCCAGGCGCACCGAAACCTCCTCAGAGATGAGGAGGATGATCCTGTTCTAGAGGGGCCATTCCGGGACGAGGGGCTCAATGTCAGAGCAGACATAATCAACCGCCACTTTAGACAGTAAATAATAGAAGTTAGACTGGAGTATTGTCAATAGATGTGAACTCTAGGGAAATGACAAGTAGAGAATTGTGCAAACATGTTATGATTGTTCATCAAATGCTAAAAATGTGTTTCATTTATTAATATAGGTGATGCTCTGGTCATTGGGTCCTGTAGCGAGTCTTTGCCACCTGGTTTTTAAAGAGGACATCAGCTGGTAAGTATAAATGTATGGACTGTTGCTGGCATGAATTGTACACAAATACATCATATGGCATACATTTTCTAAACTAGTATTTAGTTTACACATTACTTAAAATGTAAATACTCAGAAAGGGATCCTCTAGCATAACTATCCTCTAGCATGACTATGGTTCAATGTCACACATTAGAGGTTCGTTCTGCTCAATATGACTCATCTTCACACTTGATAGAACATAACACAAGATGCTACACACGCTTAGTAAGCTAGTGACAGAAATTGATTCAGAAATGGGGGGTGGGAGAGGGGTACAGAACTGATTCACACACTTGTAGTAGTAATTTTAAAAAACAATTTTATGCCATTAGGGAGATGACTTCATGTAAAGACTGAAAGGGAAGAATTCGAAGAATGACAGTGAAGAATTCCCAGACTGACAGTGGAAAAAGACAAGATTGAAATTGAAGAATAACAATGGGATCATGTCTGGCATTATCTTTCAAATCTGCTGACCTTGAAAACCATACAAAGACATGTTCACATGGTAAGTGCCAACTATTTGATAGAATAAGGCTGTGGAGGCATCCTATTGGAGACACTTAGATTATTTTCTAATTTTTAGATGGTATTTCACAGTCCTCTATTTATGAAATGATGAATAAGACACCTATTGAAGATCAACTGTTTACCCCTGAATTGACTTTCAAAGACCATGCATTATCCAGGTTGGTTTACCAATGCATGCTAGTTAAGAATCACAGAAGAATGTCTAATATTAGAAGCTTACATACATTAGTCATACTTAGTTCATAATTAGATATTTAGGGATCACAATCAGACACTTAGATTATTTTCTAATTTTTAGATTGGATTTCACAGTCCTCTCTTTTTTGAAATGATGAATAAGACACCTATTGAAGATCAACTGTTTACCCCTGAATTGACTTTCAAAGACCATGCATTATCCAGGTTGGTTTACCAATGCATGCTAGTTAAGAATCACAGCAAGAATGTCTAATATTAGTAGCTTACATACATTAGTCATACTTAGTTCATAATTAGATATTTAGGGATCACAATCAGACACTTAGATTATTTTCTACTTTTTAGATTGGATTTCACAGTCCTCTATTTTTTGAAATGATGAATAAGACACCTATTGAAGATCAACTGTTTACCCCTGAATTGACTTTCAAAGACCATGCATTATCCAGGTTGGTTTACCAATGCATGCTAGTTAAGAATCACAGCAAGAATGTCTAATATTAGTAGCTTACATACATTAGTCATACTTAGTTCATAATTAGATATTTAGGGATCACAATCAGACACTTAGATTATTTTCTAATTTTTAGATTGGATTTCACAGTCCTCTCTTTTTGAAATGATGAATAAGACACCTATTGAAGATCAACTGTTTACCCCTGAATTGACTTTCAAAGACCATGCATTATCCAGGTTGGTTTACCAATGCATGCTAGTTAAGAATCACAGCAAGAATGTCTAATATTAGTAGCTTACATACATTAGTCATACTTAGTTCATAATTAGATATTTAGGGATCACAATCAGACACTTAGATTATTTTCTAATTTTTAGATTGGATTTCACAGTCCTCTCTTTTTGAAATGATGAATAAGACACCTATTGAAGATCAACTGTTTACCCCTGAATTGACTTTCAAAGACCATGCATTATCCAGGTTGGTTTACCAATGCATGCTAGTTAAGAATCACAGGAAGAATGTAGAATATTAGTAGCTTACATACATTAGTCATACTTAGTTCATAATTAGATATTTAGGTATCACAATCAGACACTTAGATGATTTTCTAATTTCTAGATTGGTATTTCAGTCCTCTATTTATGAAATTATGAATGACACCTATTGAGGATCAACTGTTGACCCCTGAATTGACTTTCAAAGACCATGCATTATCCAGGTTGGTTTACCAATGCATGCTAGTTAAGAATCACAGGAAGAATGTAGAATATTAGTAGCTTACATACATTAGTCATACTTTGTTCCTAATTAGATATTTAGGGATCACAATCAGAAAAAGGAATACATATTATAGTTGATATAGAGGTATTTGAATGGACATGAAATATTACATCTATGTTCAGCATACATATATATTTATTATTGAAATGTGATATACATTATTATGTATAATTAGAAAATCTGATATTTAAATTTAATTTTTATTACACAATATAATGGTGTATGGTTTGTTTGGTTTTTAATCCAAAAATGTAATTCATAAATATCTTGATAAAATTATGCACAAAGTTAGAGCATAGACACAAGATGATTGTAAATGTATTTTATGAATATTTTACAACGTGTGTATTAACTTAGTAAAATTTTGTTTTTTAATTTCAGATTGTCATCTGATGACTTCCAGGAATATTTTTTTGTTTTTGTTTTTGTTAAAAAAAACTTTTTATTTTTAAATGGTAATAATCAACATTGTATTATTAAATACCCTCTTTTGAACAGATTATAATAAATATCCATATAATCTGTCAATAAAAAACAATTTGACTCCCATGACTGGTAGTTGTCTATTTGACAAGCACATGCATAAGATCAAATAATGCTTTAATTTTTGAAAATCCACTGATTCAGAGAATATTAAATTAAACTATCTTTTTTAAATTAATTGGGGAGTGAGATCCATCGATGCTTTTCTTGTGAAATTCTTAGATGTTAAAATAATTTCGGATATGTAGTCAGAATTTGACATAAATTTCTTTGGTTTCACTTTTAAGAAGGGGAAGTGGTTCACTTACATTAAAGTGACAGTGTTGTTGAATGTAAAATTAATTTTATAAGATCTTGTATCTTCCTTAGGTATCTAAAAACATTATTTTATAAAATTTATAAATTTAAAATTTAAAAATGGTAGGTCATTTAACTTCATATTTTGCACAAGCTAGTTATTGGATGCCATGTTAATAGATTTTATTTTCTAGTGGAGTCATTTAAAGGGACATTTAACTATAGTTATTAATATTATGTAGTTTTTAAAATCTTACCTCTTGGGTTAGACATCACATATCTATATACAATTTTCATTCCCCTTTAGTTTCTTTCAACAATGTTAAATCAACATTCAGAATTTTTTTTGTCCTTAAAGGGACATTCACAAAGTATATTGTGTATTGAATTTTAAAAAATCATAAAAGAATTTAAACATATTTATAAAGTACTATAGAATTACATTCAGTCTTTAAATATACTTAGAAAAAGATACATCAATGCACATATCTTAGTCAATTACATAAGGCATCTATGTGCAACCAACAATCAGCATCAAAATAGCCTATGTAGATATGTATTTAATCCAAGAATATATATAATTACAATCTAATGATTGAATAACAAAACATATTAAGTTGTTCAAATATTATAATCTTATCCAAAATGCATAAATAACATATAGCTTAATGTCCCTCTAAGCTGAAGACTGCGAAATACATCCATTACAATATATATTTCAGTCAGTGTGTAAAACAATCCAGAAGTTAATCTAAATATGCTTTACTCATATGTTATACTAATTTAGCAAAAGGAAGGTGCCTAGGTTTATGATTTTTCAAGCATTATTGTGAAATGTCTCCTTAAAGGGACATGAACTCAAAATATACTTAAAGGGAGACAGTTAAAAAATTAATGATTTATACATTCAGAACGAGTATTCTATTTTAAGCAACTTTATAAATTGTCTCATATTATCAATGTTCCTCGTGATGTTGCTATCATTACTTTAAAAATAAGGCATTAAATTGATAATTTATTTGCTTCAGTACTCTGGACAGATTTTTTTTTTGGGTGGATTAATTTATCCAACAATCATCAAGGACAACCCAGGTTTTTCGCCAAAATTGTCCGTAATCTAAAATATCAATATTGATTTGCAAAGAAAGATAACAAGATAATTCTTAACATTTGAGAATCGGATTAAATTATAAAGTTGCTTAACATTTCATGCTCAATCTGATTCACGAACGCTACATTTGTTTGGACAGTGTCCCTTTAAGAGATTTAAAGAGTGTATTTACTTCTCTTCTTATCTTTACATACTTTGCTTGAAAAGCATATCGAGATAGGCTCAGTAGATGAAGATTGGTGGATGCACAGAGATGCCTTATTTGATTGGCTCAACCATGTGCATTTAAATGTCTTATGTTGAGGATATCTAAATACAAAGATAAATTGAGTTACATTTTAAAGTCTAAACAATTTTCTATCTCTACAGATCATTTGATACAATTGTTTGTTTGTAATGTCTATTTAAAAATAAAGACGCCATTGCACAATAACATATATGAGCAGTTCAGACAAATACAAGCTTGAGGTTTATTTACTAATAACAAAAAAAACTGTAGTTTAACATTTATAAACAGATTATCCAAGTTACTGACATTATAACCTGAATTTGAACATTCAGAAATGTTGCGTCGGAAACGGATCTTGAAACACCAGATTTGCATCTTTAAACATTAGAGTCTAATGTCACGCAATAGCACACAATCAATGTGCATTATAAATACATTTAATAGAGCAATGTCAATACTTCACAATAAGTCAACAAATTGATTTTATGAACAATAAAGACATACAATATTAAATGTGTATTTGTATTAAAGAAACAGACCGTTATTAAACCGAAAAATGTCGACAACATTTAATAATGTGACAGTATTAGATTTTAAAGAGAATTTAAACATTAATATTTAACGGATCACGGATATTAAATCTGCGTCACACATATCCGCATGACAGGCCCATGAGTTACAAATACTTCTACATGAAAAATGAAGTAACAGCACCACCAGGAGGTATGTGTATGGAAGTTGCTAAGATATGAAACATTAAGGAACGGCCAATCAGAGTTCATCACACAAACACAACTTGAGTCAGGATGGTCTCACAGACATTCTAACAATATTTCAAACTTTTATCCAATCAGATGTACAGATAACTTGTCCCATGGTGCATCTCATGTTTACTTCACCATATAAAAGTCCATTACACGTTGCCATCTTTGTCAGTTCTCTAATGCCTGCAGGCGTATATATATATTATTATTATTATAATTATTAGATTATTCTACAACCCAGCAGGCATGAAACTTCCCAGGTTCACCAAGCAGGAGAGCGCTGCACTGGTCCACACCGTCCAGGAATTTTATCCCCAGCTGTTTGGGAACAAGAGGAGGTCGACAGATGCGCCTGTTAAGAAGGCTCTCTGGGAGTCTATCACCAATGCGGTTCAATTGGTGTGTGGCGTCCAGAGGACCCAGGATCAGATCATGAGGAGATTCGGAGATATGAGGTTGCGCTTGACAAAAAAGTCAACCTCATAAGGGAGTGGGTACAAGCCCGTAAAAGAGGGGGCAAAAGAGAGGCCCCGCGGAAACTCTACCTACTCCCTTATGAGGTGACTTTATGTGAGCTCCTCACTCTCCGGGTCCCCAAAAGATTCAGATCCTCGCCATCCTCTGCCTCCTCTTCTTCCCTCCCAGCTGCTGGATCTGAAAGTCCTGACCCAGGGGCCAGGGCAGCTGCTTCTCCGTCCGGTGGCCTGGGAGGAGCTGATAGAGAATCTGAACCAGGTAACTATCCAACTTCATATAATATCTTAATATTTGAATATATTTTTAAAAAATGTGTATATAGTCAGATACTAAACCTATACAGATCTCACAACATACACTACATATGATGTTTAGATATATGATTTTAGATTAGTGACACATGAAATAGGAATGATGTTTCTTGCGCTCTACAGAATATGCGTCACAGAGCGAAAATGGAATTGCGCATACACGTTAACATGGGTTTGCTGTAAGTGGCATTGCTTTATACATGTTGGTCAAATGACGGATGCGTAATTCCGCTTGGAATCATTGCGCAATGATCGCGAAAATGGAATTGCGCATACACATTAACATGGGTTTGCTGTAAGTGGCATTGCTTTATACATGTTGGTCAAATGACGGATGCGTAATTCCGCTTGGAATCATTGCGCAATGATCGCGAAAATTGAATTGCGCATACACGTTAACATGGGTTTGCTGTAAGTGGCATTGCTTTATACATGTTGGTCAAATGACGGATGCGTAATTCCGCTTGGAATCATTGCGCAATGATCGCGAAAATGGAATTGCGCATACACGTTAACATGGGTTTGCTGTAAGTGGCATTGCTTTACACATGTTGGTCAAAATGAAATGTGAATTATTATATATGCGAAGAATACAGTATTCTTATTTTCAATATTATACATAATAAAAATAAAAATAGCAGAATCCAAATAAATAATAACATATGCCCATCAATTGATGATAATGAACTAACACAAAAAAATAATTAAAGCTACAGTAAACAACACAACTGATTGAAAATAAGAGTACAGGATATATTTATCATGAATTTAATAAACAATTAACTCATGGGACTACCAAAAGATTAATAGTTTTTAATTGATTTGCTAATAATGTAAAGATTTTAAACATGGCATGATTTGTATTAATGATATCCAATCCTCATTTAATATATTACAGATCTGGATGTTGGTGCTGGATCCTCAAGCCAGGGCTTGTCACAGTATGGTATGTCTCATTTTAATTGACATTAGTCTTAGAAACATGGACAGAACATTACATACTAAATCCACATTGTTCAATATTTATATGTATCTGCAAAATGGATTATTAAAATATTTACAAATAAGAATAAAAAAAAAACAATATAGGATTACATTGTAAGACTACTCTGAATTTTTATCGAATTTAAGATATCCCATCTATTCTGGATGTCTTAATTTTAATGTAAGATTCTTTGAATGTCCAATTTATATTCTTCCCTTGTGTATTGCTTAATCTTATTTGTATACATTTTTAAAAAATTCACACACTTTTGCATATGTTTTGATTTTAAAAATATAGATTCCATTTTTTAAATTGATCACGTCATTTAAGGGACATGCCAACTAAATTTTACATTGAATGATTTTTAAACGTGATTTTATTGTTTTGTTTAAACATTTTATGAGCTACATTGGTTCAGTCTATTGTTTTAGTTCTTCTAAAAACATATTGATTTTGGTTTAGGTTAAACAATGCATTACTGGTATTATCCGGCTGTTTTTTGATGCATAAATTGGCATTTTGTCAAAAGTTAAAATCATGTGTTCAGATAACAGTAGTACATAGTTTCAAAAAGTATACAATTACACATTTTGAGCTTCATGTCCCTTTAATAGATGAAAATTAAATAATTCTTAGGATATCCTTAAATAACATATTAGATTGGAATTGCATGCTCAATCCCATTCATTACATCAACATATGGAGTAGAGAATTCATTAACAGCAACATTGTCAAATCAATATATTTTTATATTAACGGGACACTGAGCTAAAATTATTAATGTTGTCATTCAGATAGAGCATGCAATATTAATCAACATTTAAATATAATACTATAATCATATGTGAAATATTCTATTGCTAAATGTATTTTAAAATCAAGAATGTACGTTTTATCTGCAGCTCAATTTTGGTTGACCAACCTGGGTTTTTATTGATGATTGGTGGATACCTTCAACAAACAATATTTATTGAATCCAATATTGCTTATCTGCCTTTAAGATTAAAATGTAGCAATATTAAAATTATAATAGGAGTCAATGTTAAATCATTTGGAACAGTTTGAACAGTAAAATCAATGATTGAAAGAAATCATGTCAGTGTCCCTTTAATAAACAATAGATTCATTAATCCTTACATTCTTTGGATTAGACGATATTGATATATAATTCACATATTCACTGTTGGAGTTACTTTATAGATATAAGCATACTCTAACAGCACCATGATTACATATTTGTACTAATCAATTTGGTTTGGTATTGTGATCAATATGTGTTGTGTCCTAAACAAGATTACTGTACATTGCACAAATGGCTCGATGTGCCACATGTCTTTGTTTATATTTGTCAACAGCTGTTATTCCAAATGTGGTTTGTGTGTATTCTTTTAAGAACATTGATCAATGGGTATATTTAGATATGCAATAGCATCGTATGAGATGAGTTTGATGTCTAATATAGTCAGAAATTAAACATATGTTCAATACATCATTTTTTACAGAATCCCCTTGATTCAATCAAGCATTTTTTTGGCTAATGACTGCTCTATTCTTCACATTTTCAAGTTGATTATTCTTATAAATCGATACAGATGTGATTTAGTGCTATCCCAAATGTGTACACTAATATATATCTATATCATTCATAGAGAGAGTTGGTGTGGGGAGCCCAGAGGAATCCAGCACAGACACAGAGCTGCCTTTGCGGTCTTCTGGTAAGTCCATTGACTCATTTATATGTCATTGAAGGTGTATTGGTAATCAATATTATGAGCATGATTCTGATGAAGCATAACATTTGAAACAAACATATAATTTACTCCTCTGATTATATATTAATTTTATTTGAATATTGAAAGATTAATAATTAAAACTTTCTTAGTCTACACCTTTGTTATTCAGAAGATGTATAGCATATGTTTGTTTCCATGTTCATTTTTGACAACAATCATCAAGTGATACACACATGAGAAATCTTAAATGTTCTATGTACTATGCTTTTATGATTTTAAAATTAATACAAACAATAAATTGAAAATCTGAATCATTGAGAATAACAAATCTAATGTCATTTGTATGCTCCATCAAAATGATGTAAATCATAACTTTGGGTGTGTATATCTTTAATACAACATTGATGTGTGTCTTTGAGCAACAGTAACATATGTTATAATATCTGATCTTAACGTGTACACAACATGTTATGTTTTACAGAGATTGATTTAACATGTGGGACGGAGGAGGAAGAGGCTCCCTTGAAGTCTGATGGTATGTGAAATATATCTAACATGTTTCCAGCATGTTGCTTTATTGGAAATCATTTTATTGAAGACATTCAAAGTCTACAGCTTTTGCACTTTAAAAAGGAATATTATTTGTCTGTTAAAATACACTACTGCCCCCTTTATATACCAGGCAGCATGAAGATATGCTTGGATTTGTTTAAATATTTGGATTTGAAATTCATGCCATCATGATGTCACATGCATATTCTAGGCCAAACCACAATAATAATTTTATAATTGTACAGACAGTCATTGATATTCATCTGAGTGCCTATATGCATACCATATCCTCATGTCATCATTGTTTAGAAATTCAAACACACTTCTAAGTATATTGCAAACATAATCAAGTTGAAATGCGTTGATTGGATTTCATGATGTATGAGATGTTAATATATTTATAATATTTATTTCAGATGGATCCTCCTCTTCTGGTCATCATTGTTCCTCCCCTGCCCAGTCCCAGGCCCCTGCCCAGTCCCCTGCCCAGTCCCCTGCCCAGCCCCCTTCCCAGCCCCCTGCCCAGTCCCCTGCCCAGCCCCCTGCCCAGCCCCCTGCCCCTCCACAGACCACAGACCCTCCCGGCCCTTCCCATTTTTCCTATCCTGTCCCTCCCAAAAAACGCCCCTTCCTCCCCCTTTGCCGCTCTCCCCGTCTTTTGGCCCGTACAGCTACCCCAGCTGCCCAGCCCCCAACTCACCACTCCCCAGCTGTACGGGCTACCCCAGAGCAGCAGCCCATCCCTCCCCAACCCAATCCCATCCCTCCCCCCTGTCTCAACCTTCATTGTCCTGGGTGTCGGATTGTCCTTCCCAGGCACAGCTGTAAGTATCATTCAAAATCAACATTATAAGATACTTAAAGGTACACTGAATGAAAATTTTTCTATTGTGATTCAAATAGAGCATGCAATGTTAATCAAATTTATAATTTACTACTCTTATCAATTATTCTTCATTCTCTTGCTATCTTTATTGAAACAAATAAATGCCTTCTTTCTTTTTTTTTTATTCAAAAAAAATCTGTACATCATTTCTTTATTGTTGGATGAATGTATCCATCAATCAGCAGGGACAACCAAAGTTGATAACCAAAAATGGCCTGCCCTATAAACTTACATTCTTGCATTTAAAATATAGCTCAAGAATTCAAACATTTAAAGAATACGAGTAAATTAATAATTCTTTTTAATGTCATGCTCTATCTGAATCAGTAACTAAAATATTTAGGTTTACTGTCCCTTTAATTTGATATCACTACATAAACCAATCACCACTATTTGGATCCAAAAATGTATGTACAAATGTTCATACATTATCTCTTGTATAACCCAGTGGGAATGTAATTTCTTCTGGTTACTATGTTTACACAGCTTGTCCTCAACGCCAAAATGTTTAAGGATAGGTGTGCCTACCACAGTATAACAAAAATCTTAAAATTGCTAATGTAAGTACAATGTAAATCCTTTAACAAGATTTTAGACACTCAAGCTGTAAAAGTGGATCATCAAAAACCAATTAAAGGGAACAACATGTTGGATTAAAATGTCCATTTAATGGTTTAGGTCTGTCTGAATAACATATTTCATGTGTAAATAATCAATGTCAACAAATTAATTTAAAGAATTATTTGTCTTTATGATGACAATGTATCTTTGCTTTTTATTTTGTCTGTTGTGTAATTATCATTAATATTTGATTTTTTCTTTATTTTAGGCTGTGACTCAACATGGCTCACGCTCGAAGGTCTAGCACGCATAGAGCAGGCCGTGTTGAGGAACGCAGCTGTCCTGAGAGGGATGGCAGACACCATGCAGGCCCAGCTACAGGTTCAGCATATGACTCTACGTCAGATGAGGCGGTGGAACTCAATGCTTGAATCTGTAGCTGGACATGCACAGGACGATGAAGGGGATGACCAGTAAGTGGAGGATCTGGAGATGCTCCAAGGGCGCAGATAAGAATCCTCCGTCCACATGTTGATGTTTTTTTATGGTTGCCATTTGGCCTTTTTTTCTGGTTATTGTTGTGCCTGTTGCACTCTTTTACCTTGTCATATGTCTCCAATGGGGCTATGCTGGCCCTTGGCAACTCTCTTCATGGACTGTGATGCACTCTGTTACCTTGTCATATGGCTCCAATGGGGCTATGCTGGCCCTTGGCAACTCTCTTCATGGACTGTGATGCACTCTGTTACCTTGTCGTATGGCTCCAATGGGGCTATGCTGGCCCTTGGCAACTCTCTTCATGGACTGTGATGCACTCTGTTACCTTGTCGTATGGCTCCAATGGGGCTATGCTGGCCCTTGGCAACTCTCTTCATGGACTGTGATGCACTCTGTTACCTTGTCATATGTCTCCAATGGGGCTATGCTGGCCCTTGGCAACTCTCTTCATGGACTGTGATGCACTCTGTTACCTTGTCATATGGCTCCAATGGGGCTATACTGGCCCTTGGCAACTCTCTTCATGGACTGTGATGCACTGTGTTACCTTGTCATATGGCTCCAATGGGGCTATGCTGGCCCTTGGCAACTCTCTTCATGGACTGTGATGCACTCTGTTACCTTGTCATATGGGTACAATGGGGCTATGCTGGCCCTTGGCAACTCTCTTCATGGACTGTGATGCACTCTGTTACCTTGTCATATGGCTCCAATGGGGCTATACTGGCCCTTGGCAACTCTCTTCATGGACTGTGATGCACTCTGTTACCTTGTCATATGGCTCCAATGGGGCTATGCTGGCCCTTGGCAACTCTCTTCATGGACTGTGATGCACTCTGTTACCTTGTCATATGGCTCCAATGGGGCTATACTGGCCCTTGGCAACTCTCTTCATGGACTGTGATGCACTCTTTTACCTTGTCATATGTCTCCAATGGGGCTATGCTGGCCCTTGGCAACTCTCTTCATGGACTGTGATGCACTCTGTTACCTTGTCATATGGCTCCAATGGGGCTATGCTGGCCCTTGGCAACTCTCTTCATGGACTGTGATGCACTCTGTTACCTTGTCATATGGCTCCAATGGGGCTATGCTGGCCCTTGGCAACTCTCTTCATGGACTGTGATGCACTCTGTTACCTTGTCATATGGCTCCAATGGGGCTATGCTGGCCCTTGGCAACTCTCTTCATGGACTGTGATGCACTCTGTTACCTTGTCATATGTCTCCAATGGGGCTATGCTGGCCCTTGGCAACTCTCTTCATGGACTGTGATGCACTCTGTTACCTTGTCATATGGCTCCAATGGGGCTATACTGGCCCTTGGCAACTCTCTTCATGGACTGTGATGCACTCTGTTACCTTGTCATATGGCTCCAATGGGGCTATGCTGGCCCTTGGCAACTCTCTTCATGGACTGTGATGCACTCTGTTACCTTGTCATATGGCTCCAATGGGGCTATGCTGGCCCTTGGCAACTCTCTTCATGGACTGTGATGCACTCTGTTACCTTGTCATATGGGTACAATGGGGCTATGCTGGCCCTTGGCAACTCTCTTCATGGACTGTGATGCACTCTGTTACCTTGTCATATGGCTCCAATGGGGCTATACTGGCCCTTGGCAACTCTCTTCATGGACTGTGATGCACTCTGTTACCTTGTCATATGGCTCCAATGGGGCTATGCTGGCCCTTGGCAACTCTCTTCATGGACTGTGATGCACTCTGTTACCTTGTCATATGGCTCCAATGGGGCTATACTGGCCCTTGGCAACTCTCTTCATGGACTGTGATGCACTCTTTTACCTTGTCATATGTCTCCAATGGGGCTATGCTGGCCCTTGGCAACTCTCTTCATGGACTGTGATGCACTCTGTTACCTTGTCATATGGCTCCAATTTTCATGATCTTTACCAGATTATTTATAAACGTTGTTGATGTTTTCTGACATACTAATAAAAGAGATGTCATTGCACGATTCTTTGTCCTCCTTATTCATGTCATTGATTGAAATCTCTAGTTTATCTGGTTGATCCTTAAAGGGACCTACCAAAAATAATGGTGTTTCCTGAATCATATATCTAATACAATTGTAAATGACTTTAAGATTAACATCTCCAATGTAATTTTATTATTTGTCTTTATATATTTTTCTAAAAGCTTTATCATTGCATGATTATGATTAGCATAGTAATTCTTTTATATATGTATATATAGATTGTTATATATGTATATTTCAAATTTCACATCCATGTGTGTATTTATAAACTCTGCATGAATTGATGCACCTTTAACAAATGATCTGATGATTGATACAATGATATAATCCCTGTAAAGTGTTCATTTTATTTAAATAGTATTGTCTCTGTGTATCCTCTTTTTAAAAATAAAAATCATGTCCCTTTAAGTGATGGTGAGCACAATTGTTAATGAATGGATTTCCATTTCTAAAGCGTTTTTGTCCTTTTTACATGAACAAGGACATATAATCTTATTAATAAACAATCTTATTGTAATGTTGACATCACATGTATTTCATTTTCAATTCTATCTTATTGTAAAAGTGTAACCAAATCAATCTCTGTGTGTAATGCGCATATTTTAGATGAGGAATATGTTTTTCCAAATATTTGAAAAAAATACTTCTCCTCCCATATATGGCTATAGGTAGGCTGACCATATTTCAACTTGAATAAAAGACACGTTTGATCAATACATGTGTCATTATTGTTATTCCAAAACAATCTAAACATATCTTAAAACATCAATGGCATATGTATTTCTCATGTGTATCTTTTAAATGTTAAAGATATACACCATAGCTATAGTTAAAGGGACAGTCAAGTCCGAAAAGATGATTCATGATTTTGTGACATTCCTAGATAGCAATCTAGACACATACTAGTTACTAAAATATAAATATGTTTCTTATTGATATGCCAAGCTGTCAACTGAGTCCTTGTATTGGCTGCGGTTTTTCAGCGATCTCGGATGCGCCATGTTGCTTAAGACATCACCTGCCAGGCTGTCCAATGATTCCTTGTATTGACTGACGTTTTTACGCGATCAAGGATGCACCTTTTATTGGATGGCGTTTTGACGTGATCAAGGATGCGCCTTTTTTTGGTTTGCGTTCTTACGTGATCAAGAATGCGCCTTTTATTGTATTGCATTCTTACGTGATCAAGGAAGCGCCATGTTAATTAAGACGTCACATGCAAAGGTGTAAAAAAACGTCTGATTGTATTACGTAGTACCGCAATATTTGTTTGTGCACGTTACACACGTTTGTGAATGAGAAGACAAGTTTAAAAACATGGCGAATATGGATTGTTTGCATCATGTTACATTGTTGACCCATAGCTGATAAAGACCACCACATTCTCTTTTGCTGGATGTCTGGTTGAATAAACGAACAAAAGCAAAATGTTTTCATGCATAAGATATTTCGAGGCAAGTGCAAATCTCTATAGTCCATGTTGTTTAATATGTTTGTCAACAATATGTTCCTTTTTATGAAAAATGACTGTTGTGTTTAATGTTAAAGATATCTAATTCATAAATATGCGCTATTGTATTATAATAAAGTAATCAATATGCATTTATCTTTATCATATGCTAAATATATGATGCGAACTTCTTCTAAATGTAATTTTGTCGTATATTTTATTAAAGGTTCATTAGACACTCACATTAAAAACCAAAATATTTTATTTGGTCTCTAGTTATATAGTCCATTGTTTACCAAATACACGTCTCATTTTGCTTCTGTTCAAATAAAATGTAAGTAATTTTCAGACTCCTCGCCAAGCCTCAAAGTTTCATGTGAGTACCATCTCCAGCTTTCTCCTGTTTGAGTAAAGGGTCTTTTCATATGTTAATGATGGGGTATTGTCTTGTTTTACGGTTGTAATGGGGGTTCATCTATATTTTCAATAGAGATAACCCGATTTTCTTAGAAAGTGTTTAAAGCTTTGTAATATTGATATCAGTATATGTTAATCTTGTTGTTTCTAGTAGTGTCTATTACATGCAGTTCTATTAAAAATATAGTATACTGTCCCTTTAATGCAAATGTTGATTTTTGTATCATGTATGAGTTCCACATTGGTTAATCTCCAAATATATTATTGTTAGCATATTTCCCCCCCCCCCCACTCCTAAAAGGACTTTAAACCATATTCATTGTTAAAACAAATGTCTTTCTAAAAAAAAAAAAAACACAATAATGTCTCTGTAAGAAAATAGACTTTATTTAACACGTCAATATAAATCTGTTTTCAATATTTATTGTTTGAACAAGTACATGTAGATATACCAACAATCTTCAAATATTATATGTTAGCATATGTAATTTTGTTAAAGGGAAAGTTTAGAAAACAAATAATGTTTTGCATTATTAAAAAAGTCAATTTTGTAATATCAATGATATCAAAGGTTTCTCACCAATTAATCATTTGTCTGTGTTTATTTTAATTTGCTAGCTAAACCTATGAGGTTCGTGTGCTCATTTCTTAGAGCTTGAAGAGTGCATGTAATCATTATGCAATTTGACCACTAGAGGGCATTTGGATAGCATTTGTATATCTAAAACCTTGAGCTCATACAGCATATTTACCATGTATTGATCATTGATATCTAAAATGTAGTTATGTCACAACAACAAATAAGTTGTCATTTTTCATAGGCATAGATACAAGGGTAAGCACATAAGTCACACGTATTTCTCCATGTTTTGTTGTTTCCAACTTGATAATGCGTAATACAGTGTTTTCTTTGTAATCAATAATGTTCTGACTGTCCCTTTAAGCTGTGTTATTGGCATTCAAACAGTAATATGCCATTATGGATAATTGTAATGGTAATTTTGTTTGCGATTCGGGAAACAGTTTGGACATCACATCACAGAAACCAATCAATATCATGAACAAGGATAGGTATGTGATGTGGTTTTCACACACTTATAACCCACACTCTGCAAACAATCTGCCTCCATGGACCCAGTCCCATAGAAGTAGATTATATACAGAGTGTGGTCCACAAGTGTATGAAAACCACATCATCACATACCTATCCATTACACATTAAATAAAAAAAACATTAAACATGAAAACAAATACTTACTTCCTCTTCCTTCCCCTCTTCCCATGGGGCTGAGGCTCTGGGAGGGTCAACTGCCGACTCCGACGAGTTCTCATTGGAGATGTTGTGGGAAGAGTGGAAGGAAGAGTACTGGGACGACCAAGGTGAGGAGGAGGAGGAGATGGGCCGGCAGGAGGAAATGGGCCGGCAGGAGGAAATGGGCCGGCAGGAGAAGATGGGCCGGCAGGAGAAGATGGGCCGGCAGGAGAAGATGGCCCGGCAGGAGAAGATTGCCCGGCAGGAGAAGATGGCCCGGCAGGAGAAGATGGCCCGGCAGCAGGAGGCCCGGCAGCAGGAGGCCCAGCAGCAGGAAGCCCAGCAGATAGCGGCCCAGGAGCAGGAGGCCCAGCAGATGGCAGCCCAGGAGCAGGAGGCCCAGCAGATGGCGGCCCAGGAGCAGGAGGCCCAGGAGCAGGAGGCCCAGGAGCAGGAGGCAGACCAGCAGATGGCGGACCAGGAGGCAGACCAGCATGCGCCTCCCGGAAGAAATTAAACATCTCTTGTTGGAGTCTAAAGGTTCTGTTTTGGCCTTCTTCTATTCGAGTAAGGAGGTGTATGATTTGGGTTTGGCCTTCAATGATTTTGTTTTGTCCTTCAATAATTCTAGTTCTGCCTTCTATATTTTGTATCCGGGAGTTACGCATCTGGTCAATGTAGTCTAGTAGAACCCGCACCTCCGCTATTTCCTCTTGTTGTGAACGGCGGGGTGCCCGTGCACGGCGGCCTGCTGGTGCACGGCGGCCTGCTGGTCCTTGAGGGGCCTCTGCTTCCGCGGCCTCTTCCTCTGCTTCCGGGGCCTCTTCGTCAAGGGGGGCCTCTTCGTCAAGGGGGGCCTCTTCGTCAAGGGGGGCCTCTTCCCTCCGAGGTGGAGATTGATCCCCACCACTCTCATCCCGGGGAAAAGGAGGAGCCTGTATTTGCTGTGCTGCCTCTTCCCCAGACTCTGTATATTTGAAAAAGAAAGAAATGTATATATTAGCATATTTCCAAATAAAGCTTTAAATTACTTAGCTTACGATCCAATTACAAATGCAGCCTCATTAATCCACTTTGAAATCTAACAATCAATACGATTTCCGCATTTTCTAAACCGTGTTTGTGATATCTCTGGTCAATCTGAATGTTTTAGCGTTTGTTTTCAGTCTGTTTAAATGCACACCTAACCTATAGCCTAGATACTGATGTAACCGCAAAGTAATTGTGAATGCGTGTAAACAACGTAATAGCATTAATCTGATCCTTAAAGGGACATGAAACCCAATGTTTTATCTTTCATGATTTCGAAGCATACAATTATAATCAACTTTCTAATGTACTTTTCTTATCTAATTAGCTTCATTCTCTGGATATTCTTTGCTGAAAAGCATATCTAGATATGCTTAGAAGCTGCTGATTGGTAGATGAATATAGCTGCCTCCTGTGATTGGTTCACCGTGTGCATGGCTATTTCTTCATTAAAGTATATCTAAAGAATGAATCAAATTAGGTAATATAAGTAAATTGGAATGTTGTTTAAAATTGTATTCTCAACCTTAATCATGAAAGTAAAGGTTTGCGTATAGTGTCCCTTGAAATACATTCATATGTTAATTTATTCTTAAATGAGCTTACCGTCAGATGAGAATGACAGGTTCCCGGTATCAATTCCTCCGATACCGACTATATCCACCTCGGAGATGCTGGGATGCAACATTTCCTCCCATCGGCAGTAATCGATTTCCAGTGCAGGGCCGCCACCGGTTCCTGCGGCATGTCGGGCCTCCCGGCTTAACTTTTTCTTAAGATCCATCTTGCAGTCCCGGTATCGATGTTTAATAGAGTCCATATCTCTGTTCCGGCCACCCACTGCATTGAATGCATTGCTTATCTCATGCCAGAGCTTCCTCTTCTCAGTCGGGTGGTCTTCTGATGCTGCAGCCTCCTATACCTGGCCATATAGGCTTCTACGAGGGCCTCCTTCTCCTCCATCGAAAACCTTGCCTCCCTAGTCGCCTTGGCCTTCCCCTGTGACGATGCCCTCTGTTTCCCGGACTGTGAAGCCCTACTCTGTCCGCCACTGGGCCCAGCCACTTGTTCATCTTGAACCAAGTGGCTGGGTCCACCCACCGCTTCCACCCCCGCTTCCTGCCCCCCTTCCTGCCCCCCTTCCTGTCCTGTTCCTCTCCCCCTCCCTCTCCTCCCCCCTCTACCTCTCCCCTGCCTGCCCTCCATCTCTTCCATAAACTAAACCCCAACTAAGCAAACAAAAAGTGAGTGTGATCAAATGAAAGGGGGTCAAAATAAAGAACTAAAAAGACCAAAATAAGTGCTGAAAGTGTTAAAGGGATATAAATAAAAGAGGGTAAGGAGTATTTAAATGAACAAAATGAAGAAGAAGACTAAAAGGAGGATATGTAAACTAAATGTAACTAGGGGATGGGGATGGGATGGGGATGGGGTATGGGATAAGAGTAAATGGGATGAAAGGGAATGGGAGTACAGGGAATGGGGTATGGAGTGTAGTATGAGAGGGTATGGGGTATGGAGTGTATGTAGTGTTATTGATAAGAGTATGTATGTATTGAATGTGTTTGCGTGTAAATGTGTTAAGTGTACAGAAAAAGCACTCGCACACTCACCCAAACCAACTGTTGCTCACTAACTCACACTACCACTAACTCTCTAACTCACACTACCACTAACTCTCTAACTCACACTACCACTAACTCTCTAACTCACACTACCACTAACTCTAACTCACACTAGCACTAACTCTCTAACTCACTCTACCACTAACTCTCTAACTCACACTAGCACTAACTCTCTAACTCCCACTACCACTAACTCTCTAACTCCCACTCCCACTAACTCTCTAACTCCCACTACCACTAACTGACTCACAATAATGCACAAAATCTCTAAGCTCCAATCTCCAAAAACCCACCAGCAACACAGTGAGAGAAGCCATTCTTGTGTGGTGCTTATATATCCTGTGTAAATGTTTAATGATGTACCGGCTTGCGTTGTAAATTGTGTTCAGGTGTGCTTTATACTTACTTATTATTTGTGCAATGTGTATTAGGTGTGTGAATTTGCGCATGCTCATTTGGAGTAAGTATTTGTGGAATGAGTAGAATGCGATGATGTCATAGTGCTCGTTTTCTATAACATTGTTCAATAGTATTATGTTTAAATGTTAATTTGCGATGGTGTGGTATTAGTGAAGTGTTGTATATGTATGTTTGTCCTAATATATAGTAATATTGAATGCGAGTATTTTGCTAGTGTATGATTGTGTGTTTTTTTTCCTTGTTGTTATTTTCCGTATTTCCGCATCTTAAAGTATATGCGTATTCCCTGTATTTTATTTAAATAAAATTCCCCCCGCTTCTGAATGTGTAATGCTTATGTGCTTTGTTTAGTGATTGTTGTTGTGACATTTGCGGCGTGTTATTGTTGTGCATGATGTGGTATGCGTCATATGACCGAGCTGTGCGTATTTCTCGCGAGATCGAGTGTTAGATGAAAAAAGCATGTTTGTTTGCTTTTCCATTGATCTCTATGGGAGACTGTCTAACGCGGGCAGGATGCCGCGTGTGAAATACACGCGTTGGGAGTATCGTTAGAAGGTTTTTTTTCAACTCTAAATACCGGCGTTAAACAATGCCGTGCGTTAGACATAAACCACGCGTAGCTATCGCACCCCATATACCGCCAAACTCCAAATCTAGCCGTATTTGTTTAAATTTCATTATGCTGAATAAAAATAAAGATTAAAAAACAAAATGACATTCTCTATCTGAATCTCAAAAGTTTATTTTGGACTAGACTGTTCCTTTAAAGGGACATTAAACACTAAGGGCAAGATTACAAGTCGCCAGGTATCTCTTTCCCCCGTGCCATATGGTATATTCCGCAACAATCCATTACCACTGCAAAGAGTTGTAGTTGTGTGTTTCACAAAACATCAAAAACACCTTACAAAGTACACTTACACCCATACACCAATTAACACATAAACCGCCCTCCCCCCGCATCACAAAGTATCTAAATACACTATTAACCCCTAAACCGCCATCCCCCACATTGCAAACACTAAATAAAACTGTTAACCCCTAATCCACCATCCCCCCTACATCACAACGTATCTTAATACACTATTAACACCTAAACCGCCATCTCCCCACATCACAAACATTAAATAAAACTATTAACCCTAAACCGCCATCCTCCACATCACAAAGTAACTAAATACACTATTAACCCCTAAACCACCATTCCCCCACATTGCAAACACTAAATAATTTTTAACCCCTAATCCGCCATCCCCCACATCACAAAAACTAAATAAACTATTAACCCCTAAACCGCCATCCCCCCACATCACAAAGTATCTAAATAAACTATTAACCCCTAAACCGCCAGCTTCCCACATAGAAAACACTAAATAAAACTATTAACCCTAATCCGCCATCCCCCCACATCACAATGTACCTTAATACACTATTAACCCCTAAACCGCCATCAACCACATCAGAAATATCTAAATACAGGCAGTCCCCAGGTTACGAACAAGAAAGGTTCTGTAGGTTTGTTCTTAAATTGAATTTGTATGTAAGTTGGAACAGGCACTTTTTTTTAGGTGAAACTCTAGCCAAACATTTTTTTTTAGTTTTAAATAGCATAGGGAAAAGTTTGTTTTGCTATCTGTGCCCCTGTTCAGAAAATTTCACATCACTTTCTGTCCTTGTGGCAATTTGATTTTGAGTATTTTGGGTTATCCTGGAAAGAAGGATTGGTGATAAAGCTCTATTTTTTGCATTTGTAAGTACGAGTTGTACTTAAGTCGGATGTCTGTAACCCGGGGACTGCCTGTACACTATTAAAAACTAAACTGCCATCCCACACATCGCAAACACTAAATACATCTATTAACTCCTAAACCGCAATCCCCCCACATCACAAAGTATCTAAATACAGTTTTAACCCCTAAACCGCCATCCCCCCACATTGCAAACACTAAATAAAACTATTAACCCCTAATCCGCCACCCCCCACATCACAACGTATCTTAATACACTATTAACCCCTAAACCGCAATCCCCCAACATTGCAAACACTAAATAAAACTATTAACCCCTAAACCGCCACCCCCACATCACAAACACTAAATAAAACTATTAACCCCTAAACCACCATCCACCATCACAACGTATCTAAATACATTATTAACCCCTAAACTGCCACCCCCCCCACATAGCAAAAAAAAATAAAAAAATATTAACCTCTAAACCGCCATACCCCCACATTGCAAACACTAAATAAAACTATTAACCCCTAATCCGCCATCCCCCACATCACAACTTATCTTAATACACTATTTACCCCTAAACCACCATCCCCCCACATTGCAAACACTAAATAAAACTATTAACGCCAAAACCGCCATCTTCCCACATCACAAAGTATCTAAATACACTATTAACCCCTAAACTGCCACCCCCCACATAGCAAACACTAAATAAAACTATTAACCCATAATCTGCCAGCCCCCCACATCACAATGCACCTTAATACACTATTAACCCCTTAACTGCCATCCCCCACATAGTAAAAAAATAAATAAAAATATTAACCCCTAAACCGCCATACCCCCACATCGCAAACACTAAATAAAACTATTAACCCATAATCTGCCATCCCCCCACATCACAACATATCTTAATACACTATTAACCCCTAAACCGCCATCCCTCCACATTGCAAACACTAAATAAAACTATTAACCCCTAATCTGCCACCCTCCCACATCACAACATATTTTAATACACTATTAACACCTAAACCGCCATCCCTCCACATTGCAAACACTAAATAAAACTATTAACCCCCAAACCACCATCCCCCCGCATCACAAAGTATCTAAATACACTATTAACCCCTAAACCGCCACCCCATCACAAACACTAAATAAAACTATTAATCCCTAAATCGCCATCCCCCAAATCGCAAAGTATTAAACTAATAACTAACCCCCCTAACCTAACATTCCCTAACTTAATCCCAATTAAAATACACATAAATTAAATTAAAAATATACTAAATACCTTAAAAAAAACTTACCTGTAAAAAAAAATTAAAACCTAAGCTTAAACTATAAAAAACTAACATTTACTTAACACTTACTTTAAATAAAAAAAACATTACAAAAATCCTTGCCAACTCCGCCTCCCCTCACCAAATACCAGCCGCACACATAGATGAGCATGGGACCATCCCCCTTTTCTTCAGAGGATCCCTTGCTCACCAACCACTTTACCCAGCCCTTAATTTGCTCCCCTCATATACATAGAGGGGCCTATTTATTAATGTGCGAGCGGACATGATATGATGCCGCCCCCCGCTAGCAGGGGGTGTCAATCAATCAACACAATCGTATTGGATCGGGTTGATTTATATCCGTGGCCTCGGAGCAGATGGACAAGTTATGGAGCTGTGGTCTTTAGACCGCTGCTTTATAACTACTGTTTCCGGGGAGCCTGAAGGCTCGCGCGGAAACAGGGGGTGTCAAGATCCATTCGGACCTTGATAATTTGGCCCCTTAGTCTGCTTTTATATCTGTGCTGCTGTTATCAAACTCACAGCCTCTTAGTCTCATTGTTAAACATAGGCTGTCAGAAAACATAATCCTTAAATCTCTGAAGGGTCTGTTGTGAAGATGTAGATGTGGCTGCCCTCAACATAAAAATGATACTGAGACCTGTGGGGTCTTTATTAGGCAACCTAAGGATGATCTGCAAATAATTAAGGTAAGAGGACCAACTGTGGCAAGGCACCCAAATATAAAGTTGTAAAGGGGCAGAGGATATGCCAGAGAATGACTCACTAAAGGTATGGTTAGAGAGATCGGAGAACTAAGAACAAATGCTGAAAGGATTAAAGGGTTTGGATAAATCAACAGTACCAAAGGCTACCAACAGATCGAGAAGGAAAAAAAGCAAACAGAAATGGGCTTTAGATTTTTTTTGTAAGAAGGTCATTAGCAACCTTAACGACTGGAGTCTCTGTGGCATGTTGGGGATGAATTTCAGACTGCAAACAATAGATGTGTAGCAATATATATATATATATATATATATATAATGACAAAAATACCCCTCTCCTCTGGTATTTTGTCCCAAGGAAATGGCTTTGACATTCAGTCTTCACAACAGACAAATTCTCCAAACCCACTGGAGTAGATATAAAAGCCTTGGCCTGTTAATTCACAGACAATTTGCAGGAATACAGTTTTAACAAAACAAAAGCAAAATAAATTCTTGCACACTAAACAGAAAGCCTGCCCCTGGACGAGGTGTAGCGTAGTGGGAAGGGGCCTTTGACCCATGGGAGGAGACAGTCTCCCATGACGTCAAAGGGGTGGGGCAGTAAGATGCTGGCCATATTTGTTATTACAAGATAAGGACAGGCAGCAAGTTGAGCAGCTCCGTATAGGTTAATTCAGCATGGAAGTTGAGGAGCTGCTCAATCGGATCAGGGAATTAGCGGAAGAAAAGGGATCTGGCTGGATTCATGATCAGCTAGCTTCTGTTATCCCCGTTGTGGTTGTGACGCAGCATCAAGAGGAGGAAGCTACCAGGAAAAGGCCAGTACGGCAATCTTACACACGATCCATATGGGCCTTAGGGGAAACCAGATAACGGCTGTTAGCCCTGAATTAATAGACGGCTTTATTGAGCCTGAAGGGAGTAGTGTAGAACAGGAGCATGTAAGCCACAAGGGTATGGGGTGCACTGTGCAGATTCCCTCCCCTGGTGGGGACATGGAGTTAACTAATGTATTGCACCCTGGGAGTCCTGCTGGGGGTAGGGGTCCTGATAAGGGGGTAGGAGTACAACAAAAGCAAGTTTCAGTGGTTCTGAGGCATGGGAGTGCTAGTGGCAAGCCCCCCTTTTACGGTCAGAGATGGCCTTTTGGAAGGTATGTTGTTAGGGCAGGTTATGGTGCGAGGGCATCCAGGGGTTTTAGAGCTAGGGGGCAATATTCTTCTGTTTCTGTTATTCCCAGGGTTAAAGGCCATAATAGGAGGGGTGTTAGGAGGAGGGGCATGTCTAGACACAGTTAAAGTAAATGATCATTGAGTCCTTCACCAGCCCTTCAGATGGAGAAGAATTTTTTCCACCTTCCCCCCAGTTAAAGAATAAGGGTAAGAATGGGCATGACCCCTAAGGAATAGTGATTGTTCTGAGGGGGGTAGGAGGATTGTGAATGTAGCCACTTCTAAAATGTCATCTTCAGCAGATAAGTCCGGAGCCCGTCATGTTGTCAGTAGGAAGGAAATGTTGGATGGAGAGGAGGCGGATGCCTTCAGCCTGACTGATTCATGTATGGATTAAATTAGATTGGACCCTGATGACAGCGCTGATTTAGGCGTGTCTGATTCAGCAGCCAGTGGGGTAGGTGCGGGAATGTCTATGGGATTGAGGGAGGTGAGGTTTGAATTAGAAGGAGATTCAGTTAGGAGGGCCAAGTCTGTTAGTCAATTTAACCCAGAGGTTTCACGGAAAAATACGGAGTTGGGCAATAGAGGTGTAAAACGGCGGGGTTGTGGTCAGGAATTTATTGAAGGTTCAGGGCCCTCTGGTTATAAGAGATCTAAGGGGTGTTCATCTGTTAGGACGGCCTATCCTTCTGGACAGGTGCAAAGGGGATTGTTGGTGCCATATGGGAATATGTCACATGCTAATATTTTACAGGTACATTCAGATCCTTCACGGTCTACGGATATGGACCCGAGTGCTGTGGGGTCATGGAGAGTACAGGTAGCTCCCGGGACAGATGTGGCTGCTGCAGTAGGTAACCAAACTGTACACTTGGGGGAAGTGGGTCATGGTGTGGGTCATGAGTGGGCTACCAGTGACCCTTCTTCAATTAGAATTTTGGAGGGTATTAATGAACTGCTGAGAAGGGTGGAGGCATCGGGAGTGATTACAGCACCTTCGCCACCCGCCGCAAGGGCATGGGTACCGGAGAAGGTTGCGGTGCAGGTGACCAATACGGTGTCAGTTTCTAGCGAACAGCAAGCTGAATGGCTTGGGGCGACTGCAAGGCCCGTCCAATCTGTTCAGTCAGGTATGGCTAACCAGCTACCTGGTGGGGGTGATAAGACTAAAGATGGTTCGGATCTCAGGGTGGCAGATACATCTTTGTCCAGATCGTGCTTATGCTCAATTGTGCCTTTGGGGCTGTATTTAACAAAGGGGACTAAAGAGAAGATTTGGAAGAGGGAATACATTGAATTGTTCTCTTTGTTGTCACTAGAACAGTCTTTTGAGTTGCCTGAGGACTCCAAGAAGGAGTCCTCAAAAAAAGAGGAAGACGAGCGAAAAAAGCATTATAGGAAGCTTCCTAAAACATTTACCAATTGGTTCCAGGCATTCGTTATATTCGCTAGTGTGATGGCAGACAAGTTTCCTGAACAGGGTGCTGTGCTTTTCTGTTACCTGGACGAGGTGGCTGTGGCACAGCGTACATATGGCGGTATGACCTGGTTGTCGTATGATGAACACTTTCGCCAGCGGCTAGCAGTCAAACCAGGAATGAAATGGGATGATAGGGATATGGGGCTTTGATTGAAGGTCATGACGCCTCTTCGTGCTTCTCAGCCCTTTCGAGAGTCCGCCGGCGGCCCGGCTGCTTCTGGGTCATCGGTCCCCTTTAAAAAAGGCTTCTGTTTCACCTTTAATGAAGGAAAGTGCAAGTGGGGTTCTTCCTGCAAATTTCACCATGAGTGCTCAGGATGTGGGGGGGGGGCACTCCTTTTCCAAGTTTTTCAAAAAAGGAAAAATGCCCAGTAGACCACATTGGTCTGACAAGGGGGGTAATTCCAATCAAGGTGGGAAGGATGGAGCGGTGGCTAGGACGGTACGGTAACAGGCAGGGTTATTTTGAAACAGCGGCTACACTGCTTCACGGGTTAACTTATAGCTTTGTTATTCCATCATTTGGTGGGACGGAGCATTTTTCTGGTAACCTACAATCGGCCAGGGAATAGCAGCTGGTGGTGAGGGAAAAGATTGCAAAGGAAGTTGACCTTGGTAGAATGGCAGGTTCATTTGATTCCCCTCCAATTAAGGGTTTACGTATATCGCCACTTGGTGGTGTCCCGAAAAAGGATACAGGAAAGTGGGGTGTGTTTTTGATGGAGCGTTTTATGTGGACATGTGTCTACCGGTGGGGTACTCCATCTCATGCTCCATATTCGAGAGTTTCAGCTCGTTCTTAGAATGGGTTGTTCGTGAGCAGTCAGGTTTGTCATCTGTGGTCCACTATCTGGACGACATTTTGTTCGTCGGACCGGCTGACTCCTTGGTTTGTCAAAAATTAAGAGATACTTTTTGCAGAGTTGCCAGTGACTTTGGTGTTCCTATAGCTGTGGAAAAATCAGAAGGCCCTTCTACGATGCTCAGTTTCTTAGGTATCATAATTGATTCAATTAGCATGGAATGCAGGCTTCCCGAAAATAAAGTTTCTGACCTGCAAAGTGTGATTAGGATTTTTTTGAAATCTAAGAAGGTGAAGTTGAGGCAGTGCAATCGTTGTTGGGGAAACTTAATTTTGCTTGTCGCATTATCCATATTGGCAGAATTTTCTGTAGGCGGCTAGCTTTGGCTATGGCTGCGGTATGTTGTCCTCATCACTTTATTAGGCTTTCAAGTGAGCTAATTATTTGGGTAGACTTCCTTACTGATTTTAACGGGTGTGCGCTGATACAAGCTCCCAAAATTACGTGTGAAGAGTTGGGACTGTTCACTGACGCTGCAGGTAGTGTAGGCTTTGGAGCCATTTTTCAGAAAAATGGTGTGCGGACAAATGTCCGAGCACCTGGAAAGAGGCTGGACTTGTAAAAAACTTGGTTTTTCTGGAATTGTTTCCGATATTGGTTGCTATGTACGTATGGGCAAACACTTTTGAGAACAGGTCGGTGCTATTCTACTCGGACAACATGGGGTTTGTCTCGGCGATTAACACTTTAACAGCTTCTTCGCCTCCGGTCATCAGATTACTAAGGGTGTTTGTTTTACAATGCATGTGTCTGAATGTGATGGTGAGGGCAAAGCATATAGCCGGGGTTGATAACTAAGTAGCTGATGCCCTTTCTCGATTTCAGTGGCAACACTTTTGGCAGCTGGCACCTCAGGCGGACAAGATGGGGAAGTCCTTTCCCATGAGGTTGTGGGACCTTGGTACTGAGGACTAGCAAATCTTGTTAGGTCTTCCTTAGCAAAGAACAGATGGTCGGCATATGCTAAAGTCTGGTCTGAATGGGAGTCGTTACTGGCCGAGAATGGCCTGGTGGATGGTGACAGGGCCTGTGTGGGCATGTTACTACAATGGCTGTGGAAGTGGGGAGGTTGTGGATTGTCTTCATCTATGGTTGATAAAAAGTTGGCAGCACTGGCATTTCGTTTTAAGTTATTAAACTTTACAGATCTGACTAAATGTTTTTGTGTTAAGCAAATTGTTAAAGGGATAAAAAAAGGGGCAGGGCGCCAGAGGGATGGACGGCGTCCGGTTACCTTTTCCTTATTGGTTAGGTTGCTGGAAGTCTTGCCAGCAGTGTGTGTAGATGATTATGAAGTATACTTGTTCACGGCCACCTTCGTGTTGGCCTTTTTTGGGGCATTTAAAATTTCCGAATTGGTTAGTTGTAATAAATGGTCTCAAGGGGGATTGGGAGTTGCTGATGTGGTGGTTACGGACTCACAAGTGTCCATTTACATCAGAAAGTAAAAAACTGACCAGTTGGGGAAGGGGAAGTCAGTGGTTTTATTCCCAACGGGTGTCGCAGTTTGCCCTTTTATTGCAGTGAGTAGCTATTTACGTAGAAGGCCGCAAGTTGGGGGGTCTTTGTTAATTCACGGAAGTGGTTGTGCTTTATCTCAATTTCAGTTCAGAGCTGTATTTACTAGGGCTTTGGGGGAGTTGGGTTTAAACCCAGATGATTTTGGATCACATTCCTTCAGAATTGGGGCAGCCACTGAGGCGGCCGTGCTGGGGCTGAGTGAGGACATTATTAAGGGGTTGGGAAGGTGGAGATCTTCCAAGTTTCGTTCTTATGTACGTCCACATTTGAGTGTTTAAATTATTTCAGTTGTTCATGGTTATGCTTTTGCTGTAGGTCCTGTACGCCTATGGGTGGTTGGACACTCATTTATTTATTGGGCCAAGAAAACTGTGGCAGTCAAGACGGATGGTTTACAGTTGGTTTTTGATAGACAGAACGTTATCGTCAATTGGTTTGGAGTGCGGGGCCTAAAATGGGACCAGGTATTGAGAATGGTCGTTGATTACGCCAGACGTTTTTTCTCCTCCAGATATTCTGGTGGTTCATGTGGGAGGTAACAACCTAGGTTTTTTACCGCAAAGGGAACTAGAACCCAGGATCAAGAGAGATTTGGCTAGATTAATGGAGCTTTTTCCGAATTTAACTATATCCTGGTAAGATATTGTTCCTAGACTGGTATGGAAAGTGGCTTGGAATCACGACCGGTTGAATAATAGTCGGAAAAAAATGAGTAAGTTGGTCACAGCCTTTATGTGTAAAATAGGTGGGGTCGTTGTTCACCACAATGACCTGGAGGATGTGGGAAGATGCAAGTTTTATTTAAAGGATGGAGTACACCTTAATATTTTCGGACTGAAGCTGTTTATCTTGGGGCTACAAGAGGCCTTGGAGGGTTTGGTGTGAGGGGTGGCGGGTCTGGGCTGTCTGTCAGTCAGTCCAGCCTATGGCGGTGTTAGTCCACTAATGGGTTAACCTCCCCACAGGGTGGGAGAGCAGGTTAAGTAACTTCTTGGACACAGGGTTCCTTGGAGCTACGGGGAAAATAACAGACTTATTTTAAGTCCAGGTAATAAAGTACGGCCTGGTCAACAAGTAAATGGAGTATGAAGATTTAAAATGGAACTAGCATTTCAGAGGTGTGTTCTAGCTAATTCCAGTTAAGATAAGTTATGTGGTTATAAAGAGTTATTTATTTATTTATGTTTTAATGAAATGGTTATTTAATAAAAGGCTGTGGCCAAAATGTACCAAAGAACAAGTCTCAGTGTATTTATTTATAATACATGGTTAAAGGTAAACAATGCTTATAAGGGGACGATAATTGGACAACTCAAGGGGTCATAAAGTATCTCTTACTAAAGTTGTGTGGCTACACAGGCCTAGAACCTTTTAAACAGCAGCTTCTTCACACACACTATTTAACAGGAGTTAATAATTATAGACCTTAATTAGCTGCTGGTGAGAAAACCTTAGTTTGTGGGGAAAACCTGAACTGGACTCCTCACCTGCAATTATCTGCCACATCCAAACTGTAGAGTGGATTTCCAGCCCTAAATACACAATTACAAACAGTAATTGTATATAAGAAATGATCAGTCTATAATTTTAATGGTAGGTTTATTTGAACATTAAGAGACAGAATAACAACAGCAAAAATCCAGAAAAACGGATTTCAAAAAAGTTATACATTGATTTGCATTTTAATGAGTGAAATAATATTTGATCCCATATCAATCAGCAAGATTTCTCGCTCCCAGTTGTCTTTTATACAGGTAACGAGCTGAGATTAGGAGCACTCTCTTAAAGGGAGTGCTTCTAATCTCAGCTTGTTACCTTGTTACCTGTATAAAAGACACCTGTCCACAGAAGCAATCAATCAATCAGATTCCAAACTCTCCACTAGGCGTAGGAGACAATGTTGAGGTTGTGTCGTCGGGCGATGGCGGCGAGAGGGGCCATGTAGATGTTGAATAGGGTGGGGCTCAGTGAAGAGCCTTGGGGTACACCACAGCTGATTTCTGTGGGCTTGGAGGTGAAGGGTGGGAGTCTAACTTTCTGGGTTCTGCCGGTGAGGAAGGAGTTGATTCATTCCAGGGCTTTGTTGCGTATGCCGGCATCGTGTAGTCGGTTGCGGAGGGTGAGGTGGGAGACAGTGTTGAATACTACTGAGAGGTCTAGGAGAATGAGAGCAGCTGTCTCTCCTCGGTTGAGTAGGGCGAGGATGTCATCTGTGGCAGCGAGGAGGGCGGTCTTGGTGCTGTGGTTGCTCCTGAAACCGGATTGGGAGGGGTCCAGGGTGTGGTTGGCTTCGGTGTAGTCAACGAGTTGCGCATTGATGGAGCAAAGAGATTGGGAGGTAGTTCTTCGGATCATTGGGGTCAGCCATGGGTTTTTTTCAGTAGGGGTTTTAATTCTGCGTGCTTCCAATCATCCGGGAAGGTGCCGGTTTCGATGGAGCAGTTGATGGTGCTGCAGAGCTCGGGGCTGATGGTGTCACCCACTTTGTTGAAAATGTGATGCGGGCATGGGTCTGAGGGTGCTCCGGAGTGGATCGATCTCATGATTCTGATGGTGTCCTCTGTGGTGAGGGGACTCCAGATGGTCCGTGGGGGGTAGGAGGTGGTGTATTTGGGTGAGGTATCGGTGGGAGTTGGTGGGTAGGCGGTGTTGGTTGAGTTCTGGGGTGCGAAGCTGTCATAGATGGCGACGAGCTTGCGGTGGAAGTACATTGCAAGGTTATCGCAGAGGTCCTGGGAGGGCGGGATGTCATTGGTGTCGCTGTTGGGATTGGAGAATTCCTTGATGACTGTGAATAGCTCCTTGCTGTTGTGGACGTTGGCATTGATTCTATCTTGGATTGCTGTCTTCTTGGTGGTTTTGATGAGGTGGTGGTGGGTAGTGATGGCTTCTTTGTAGGCTGTCTTATTTGCGGGGGTCTTGCTGGATCTCCAGGTCCTCTCCAATTGCCTGCAGTGGCGTTTGGAGTCCTGGAGGGCAGGGGTGAACCAACTAGCCTTGTTGGTGGGTTGGCGGTTGGACGGTTTCTTGAGAGGGGCGAGGGTGTTGGCACAGTCTGTGAGCGGAGGAGTTGGCATCTGTGGAGGTATCTGGGGGGCACTTGTTCAGGGTGGAGTGCAGTTGGTCTTCGGTGATGTTGTTCCAGTTTCTGCGGGGTGGGTGGTGCTGCCGGAGGTGTATGGAGTTGAATGAGAAGTGTATGCAATGGTGGTCGGTCCAATGGAGTTCGGTGATGTGGTTGACTGAGATGTGGTTGCCTGCAGAGAAGATAGGGTCGAGTGTGTGTCCGGCTAAGTGCGTTGGGGAGTTGACGAGTTGCTTTAGTCCGATGGATCCAATTTTTTCTAAGAGGTTGGCGGTGTTGTGGTCATTGGGGTTGTCTAGGTGGAAGTTGAGGTCACCGAGGAGGATGTAGTCTGTTGAGGGGAGGGCGTGGGGTGCGTTGAGGTTGATGATGGAGTCACAGAAGGCAGGATGAGGTCCGGGAGGTCTGTAGATGAGGGTGCCACGGAGGGTGGTGTTGGGACTGACCTGGATCTTGAAGTGTAGGTGTTCCAGGCCTGGTGAGTGGTAGTCGGAGCTGGTTGTGATGTGGAGGGAGTGTTTGTGGACGATGGCGATGCCTCCTCCCAGTCGGGTTGCTGCGGTCCTTGTGGGAGATCTTGTATCCGTCGGGGATGGCGATGTCAGGCATTGATGTGGGGTTCAGCCAGGTTTCGATAAGGAAGGCAACATCTGGGGAGGTGGAGTTGAGCAGGTTCCAGATTTCGACGGCGTGCTTGCAGACGGAGCGGGTGTTGAGGAGGATGCAGTTGAGGTGGTTGCGGTTGTTTTTGCGTGAGGTGACTGGCAGGTTAGTGGTTCGGAGGGAGGAGAAGGCGCATGAGGTGACTGGCAGGTTAGTGGTTCGGAGGGAGGAGAAGGCGCAGTTGTAGCAGGTGAAGGGTGTATTTACTGTAAATATTTTACATTCCAATGTTCATAGGGGAATATGTTCTAAAAAGATATTCCTATATATATATATCTGTATACATCTATACATCATTATAAATTATAACCAAATAAAATCATATATACACATTGGAATTTGTTGGTTTAGCGCACTTGTTTAACGGGATCTGGTTAGCAGGTGAGTATGGGTGTCATTTTTTCCCTCCATTTTTTGGGCTCCATTAAAGTAGTATGTAGTATAGCCGTATGCTTATTTTAGACAGTAATTAGTATGTAGGCTAGCCTTATGCTCATCTAGTCATTAATTAGTACGTAGGATAGCCTTATGATTATCCTCAGGCAGTAATTAGTATGTAGAATAGCCTTATGCTTACCTAGGCATTAAATAGTACGTAGGATAGCCTTATGCTTATCTAGTCATTAATTAGTACGTAGGATAGCCTTATGATTATTTCAGGCAGTAATTAGTATGTAGGAGAGCCTTATGCTTATCTAGGCATTAATTAGTTCACAGGATATCCTTATGATTATCTCAGGCATTATTTAGTATGTAGGATAGCCTTATGCTTATCTCAGGCATTAATTAGCATGTAGGATAGCCTTATGCTTATCTCAGGCAGTAATTAGTACGTAGGATAACCTTTTGTTTATACCAGGCAGTAATTAGTATGTAGGATAGCCTTATGCTTATACCAGGCATTAATTAGTATGTAGGATATCTTTACACTTATTTCAGGCGGTAATTAGTATGTAGGATAGCGTTATGCTTAGCTGAGGCATTAATTAGTATGTAGGATAGCCTTATGCTTATCTCAGGCAGTAAATAGTATGTAGGATAGCCTTATGCTTATACCAGGCATTAATTAGTATGTAGGATATCCTTACGCTTATCTCAAGCTGTAATCAGTATGTAGGATAGCCTTATTCTTATACCAGGCATTAATTAGTACGTAGGATAGCCTTATGCTTATATAGGCATTAATTATTATATAGGATATCCTTACACTTATCTTAGGCAGTAATTAGTACGTAGGATGGCCTTATGCTTATATAGGCATTAATTAGTATAAAGGATATCTTTACGTTTATCTCAGGCGGTAATTAGTATGTAGGATAGCAT
This sequence comes from Bombina bombina, assembly GCF_027579735.1. Classification (NCBI taxonomy): domain Eukaryota; kingdom Metazoa; phylum Chordata; class Amphibia; order Anura; family Bombinatoridae; genus Bombina; species Bombina bombina. Next base: position 26,199,600 of record NC_069502.1, read on the forward strand.
TATGCTTATATAGGCATTAATTGGTATGTAGGATAGCCTTATGCTTATATAGGCATTAATTAGTATATAGGATATCCTTAAGCTTATCTCAGGCGGTAAATAGTATGTAGGATAATGTTATGCTTATCTCAGGCAGTAATTAGTATGTAGGATAGCCTTATGCTTATACCAGGTAATAATTAGTATGTAGGATAGCCTTATACTTATATAGGCATTAATTAGTATATAGGATATCCTTACGCTTATCTCAGGCGGTAATTAGTATGTAGGATAGAATTATGCTTATATAGGCATTATCTGGTACGTAGGATAGCCTTATGCTTATATAGACATTAATTAGTATATTGGATATCCTTACACTTATCTCAGGTGGTTATTAGTATGTAGGATAGCGTTATGCTTATCTCAGGCCCTTTTTAAAGTCCTCCACATTGTATTCCTTTACCATCTCTAATGGAAGTTAGACAATAATATAATTCTAGTGGAGCAGGTTATTATTATTTGGATGACAATCACTTAATTGCTAAAAGGACATGAAGCCCATTTCTTAAATCATAGAAACTCAATCTTTCAAATGAGAGGTCTTATGATTGATTTCTAATGTGAAGGGATTATTAAATTCTCTTGAAATTTCCATAACCTCCTAAATAATAATTAGTACGTAAGATAGCCTTATGCTTATACCAGGCATTAATTAGTACGTAGGATAGCCTTATGCTTTTATAGGCATTAATTAGTATATAGGATATCCTTACGCTTATCTCAGGTGGTAATTAGTATGTAGAATAGCGTTATGCTTATATAGGCATTAATTAGTACGTAGGATAGCCTTATGCTTTTACCAGGCATTAATTAGTATGTAGGATATCCTTACACTTATCTCAAGCAGTAATTATTATGTAGGATAGCGTTATGCTTATCTCAGGCAGTAATTAGTACGTAAGATAGCCTTATGCTTATACCAGGCATTAATTAGTACATAGGATAGCCTTATGCTTATATAGGCATTAATTAGTATATAGGATACCCTTACACTTATCTCAGGTGGTAATTAGTATGTAGGATAGCGTTATGCTTATATAGGCATTAATTGGTACGTAGGATAGCCTTATGCTTATATAGGCATTAATTAGTATATAGGATATCCTTACACTTATCTCAGGCGGTAATTACTATGTAGGAAACCGTTATGCTTATCTCAGGCCCTTTTTAAAGTCCTCCACATTGTATTCCTTTACCATCTCTAATGGAAGTTAGACAATAATATAATTCTAGTGGAGCAGGTTATTATTATTTGGATGACAATCACTTAATTGCTAAAAGGACATGAAGCCCATTTCTTAAATCATAGAAACTCAATCTTTCAAATGAGAGGTCTTATGATTGATTTCTAATGTGAAGGGATTATTAAATTCTCTTGAAATTTCCATAACCTCCTAAATAAGAACAGTGCTGTGAGGTATTAGCCATTGTTATTACAGTCAGCTGACAGCGGAGACACAGGAGCCTTCATTGGAAAAAACAAACCAACAAAAAACAAACAAACACGATTACAGCTTTTGTTTGAGGGGACTCCAGCTTATCTATGTATTGTGGGGGGCAACTTAGGGCACACCCGAATTCTTGATGTAGTTCCATATGCCTATATGTCAGGTGATCACTGATTCCTAGCTCTTCCTCTGATAGACACATTTGAGAGAGGGTGCTCCCCTTTTTTAGAAGTCACTTTAGTGCTTGTTTTGGGGTTAAACATAAAAGTAAATTCCAGAGCAGAAATGGTAATAAACATGACTGTGGTTGCATATTAATAATGATTTATTGTTTACAATATTTATATACAGAAAAAATAGCAGACTGAAAACCACTAATCCTGGTAAATATTACAGATCCCCTATATTAAGCCTCAGCTATGTATTCCAGAGACATGAAACAAGACTGTATAACAGGACACAATTGTGTAAGACGCACAGAGTTGTATTCACAGCTGATGTTTCACGCAAGGTCTGTACAGCTTTACATAAAAGGAAGCCAACATAAGATTCTGTTCCATTGGGTCCGTTGTCATCAGTCTCTTGCTTGTAGTCACTCCAATTTCTGGATACTCTCTAATAAACTATACAAAGATAGAATGTTATTAGCAAACACCAAATGTCAATTCACCACAAAAAAATAATCAGGTATCACCTGTCTTATCTACATAGGATGGTAGCCTTTGATCTTTCTATACAGGCCTTGGGGTTTGAGTTGCTTGATATCATCTCTTGGAAGGGTTCAGCCTTCCTTACTATAGCAAAATGTGATTTTTCCAGTTACACAGTTATTACAGTAACAAATAGAAAGAAAACTATCATTGCGGGGGTTAATCATTTTCAGCCAGAACAAAATGTGCAAAACTGTAATATTTTTGTATTTATCATTTTATAGCAGAAGATTGTTTCTGCCCAGTGAAGTCAATAAGAGCTGAAAAGCAATAAATACACATTTTTACACAGGTTATTAAAGGGATAGACAGGACAAAAATGAAATTTGCATAAATGCATTTTAATATGACATAAAAGCATGTAATAATACTCTGTGGTATCTACTGTAGGCTAATAATACTCCGTGTTGCCTACTCTAGGCTAAAAATACTATGTGGTGTCTAATCTAGGCTAATAATACTCTGTGGTGTCTAATCTAGGCTAATAATACTCTGTGGTGTTTAATCTAGGTTAATAATACCCTGCGGTGTCTAATCTAGGCTAATAATACTCTGTAGTGTCTACTCTAGGCTAATAAAACTCTGTGGTGTCTACTGTAGGCTAATAATACTCTGTGGTAACTACTGTAGGCTAATTATAGTTTGTGTTGCCTACTCTAGGCTAAAAATACTATGTGGTGACTAATCTAGGCTAATCATACTCTGTGGTGTGTACTCTAGGATAATAATATTCTGTGGTGTCTACTCTAGGTTAAAAATACTCTGTGGTGTCTAATTTAGGCTAATTATACTATGTGGTGTTTAATTTAGGCTAATTATACTCTGTCGTGTCTACTCTAGGCTAATAATACTCTGTGGTGTGTACTCTAGGCCAATAATATTATATGGTGTTTACTCTAGGCTAATTGTACTATGTGGTGTCTAATTTAGGCTAATAATACTCTGTAGTGTCTAATCTAGGCTAAGAATACTCTGCAGTGTTTAATTTAGGCTAATTATACTCTGTGGTGTCTACTCTAGGCTAATAATACTCTATGGTGTTTACTCTAGGCTAATTGTACTATGTGGTGTCTAATTTAGGCTAATAATACTCTGTGGTGTCTAATCTAGGCTAAAAATACTCTGTGGTGTCTAATCTAGGCTAATAATTCTCTGTGGTGTCTAATTTAGGCTAATTATACTCTGTGGTGTCTAATTTAGGCAATTATACTCTGTAGTGTGTACTCTAGGCTAATAATATTCTGTGGTGTCTACTTAGGCTAATAATACTCTGTGGTGTCTACTCTTGGATCATAATTCTCTGTGGTGTGTGTTATATGCTAATAATACTCTGTGGTTTGTACTCTAGCCTAATACAATTCTGTGGTGTCTACTCTTGGATCATTATTTTGTGTGGTGTGTACTGTAGGCTCATACTACTCAACTGTTGCCTAAAAATACTCGGGTGTCTACGCTAGGCTAATCGTACTCTGTGGTGTCTACTCATAATACCCTCTGGTGTGTACTGTACGTGTATAATACTCTACAGGGTAAAATGTAGGCTAATAATACTCTGTGGTGTCTACTCATAATACCCTCTGGTAAGTACTGTAGGCTAATAATACTCTGTGGTGTGTACTGTAGGCTAATAATACTCTGCGGGGTAAACTGTAGGCTAATGATACTCTGTAGTGTCTACTCATGATACTCTGTGCTGTGTACTGTAGGCTAATACTAATCTATGGGTACATTGTAGGCTAATAATATTCTGTGGTGTTTACTGATGATACTCTGTGATGTCTACTCATGATACTCTGTGCTGTGTACTTTAGGCTAATACTACTCTATGGGGTAAACTGTAGGCTAATGATAATCTGTAGTGTCTACTCATGATACTCTGTGCTATGTACTTTAGGCTAATACTACTCTACAGGGTAAACTGTTGGCTAATGATACTTTGTGCAGTGTACTTTAGGCTAATACTACTCTACGGGGTAAACTGTAGGCTAATGATACTCTGTGCTGTGTACTGTAGGCATATAATGCTCTACAGGTTAAACTGTAGGCTAATGATACTCTGTAGTGTCTACTCATGATACTCTGTGCTGTGTACTTTAAGTTAATACTACTCTATGGGGTAAACTGTAGGCTAATGATACTCTGCGCTGTGTATTGTAGGCTAATACTACTCTATGGGGTAAACTTAGGCTAATGATACTCTGTGCTGTGTACTGTAGGGTAATACTACTCTATGGGGTAAACTGTAGGCTAATGATACTATGTGCTGTGTACTGTAGGCTAATAATACTCTGATAAACAATGAAGGTTACCTTGTATTGGGACAAATTGCAGCCGCAGGGTATGTGCAGGTAAAAAATGATGTCTTTATTGTAAGATCAAAAACAGGGTGTCAAACAAACTCAGGGGTACATTGAAACAATGGCAAACGTCCGACGCGTTTCCTGCCCGGAGGCACTTCGTCAGGGACTTAAATTGTATGAACATTAAACAACTTAAAAAGGCTTGCGTACCTACGTCACAATGAGAGCACCTGTGTACTGCAATTAAAGGGACAGAATAGTACTGTCAGTGGAAACTGATTCATGCTTGGTCAAAATGAGAACCTTTTCAATGGGCTCTGCATAGGTTAAAATTGGATTCTCAGTAATCAATGTATATGAATCTTGTATCGATGTGAATTACTTGTAAGAATGAAAAAATAAACGTTTAATGACCATGCTACCATGTTGTTAGTTATATCAGTACACAGTTGATAAAGAATTAAACTAAAATGTTAAAAAATGAAATAACATAATATCACATTGCTCCGTAGGTAGACAAAAAAGAATATCAATAAAAATAAGCTGAAAAAAAACATTAAATAAAATATCTAAGCTAATTGTTATAACAATGTACTGCAGACTCTCAGAGGAAAAAAGAGTTAATATCTAGTATCAAAATTTCAAAGAGTGAGATAAATAAAATCTCATGCGTATTTTCAATAACATTAGTAAAATACACGTAAACTATGTTAGTACTAGGGATATAGTTATATGCATGTAGCAGATAACCAAGAATGGGAAATACTTAAACAAAAACAACTTTTGATAGTAGACAATTCAATCGTATTAATAACATCATCAGGAAATATCTGCCTGTCTTAGACAGAGATGCATTGTTACATGATTCGTTACAGAACCAGGGCATTAGGGTTGTCAGCAAAAAAGCCACAACGCTTGGAAATTACCTAGGTAGAGATTTTTCGACAAAAGCTAGTTCTTCCTGGCTCCAGCCGGAAGTTGGATTTTTTAAATGCAGGAAAACTCCTTGCAAAAGCTGTGATTTTGTAATCCCTGGCAATGAGTTTAGGTCCGCAGCTACCGGCAACTGTTTTGACATTAGGTTTAGACTGAACTGCAATTCTAAGTTTGTGGTTTATTTAATTAGCTGCAATATCTGTCACAAGCAATACGTAGGTAGGACGACGAGGTTTCTGAAGGATAGGATCAGGGAGCATTTACTCTCTATCAAACATGATCCGCCCTCCACTCCAGTAGCCAAACACTTTGCCAATCACTTTATATCTCTAGGCATTACGGTCAACGATACCAATTTAAAGAGAATGTTCAGTTTTCAAGGCATAGACCACGCCCCTCATGACATTAGAGGGGGAGATAGGTCTGCCACACTAAACAGAAAAGAAGCCTTTTGGATTTTTAATCTATTAACTGGAGCACCAAATGGCATTAACAAAATTACTGATCTCAGATATTTTGTAGATTAAAGGTTGTCTATAATGTTTATTAACATCTCACTGTTTACCAAAGAAATACCATCGACAGCTCTTAACCCTTTCTCCTATGTCTGTTTACACCTTTCAAAAGTAACATTAGTCCCCTTTGGCTTAAACTAGTTCATTATTACTATTGAGCTTTATTTTCATGAGCAAGGAATGGAGATTTTAAAGTGCACCTGTTATATACATTTAGCTTTTTCTTAAGATTTAGTTAGTCTTTTTATTTTTTATTATTCACAGTAATTAGCTTTTTTCAAAGCATAACTTCCACCATTTTTTATACACACAATTTTTCAAAGTGTTTGTTATTAATTGCTCCATCATTCTTATTTAGATTTTTGCCCACCCCTATTTAACGCGGGATATTGTCACCTATATAGGTATTATATGATACATATAAATAAAGAACGTTAACACAGCATTTGAAAATTGTGAAAAGAATTTTTAATCAATTTCATGCTTTGAGAGGGTGAAAACAAAAATAGCAAGTATAAATTAACAAGCACGAACCATTACTATCACATTTAGTTTAGCATTACATTTTACACAACTTCAATAAGAAGTTTATCTTATTTAGTATTTTATATTTAAAGTTTCAGTATTGCATCACTAGAATTAGAATGTAGATTCATTTAATCACCACTATTAATGATTTTTCACTTCACTTCACTCAAAATCTAAAATTTAACATCATATTTTTCTCTTGAAGTCACATTCCTTGTCCTTTGTGTTCTAATGCTCTAGGTAACTTAACACCGCAGCCATAGGAGGATTTGACATAATAACAACTGTCAAATGTATCAAAAGTTGTTTTTGTTTAAGTATTTCCCATTCTTGGTTATCTGCTACATGCATATAACTATATCCCTAGTACTAACATAGTTTACGTGTATTTTACTAATGTTATTGAAAATACGCATGAGATTTTATTTATCTCACTCTTTGAAATTTTGATACTAGATATTAACTCTTTTTTCCTCTGAGAGTCTGCAGTACATTGTTATAACAATTAGCTTAGATATTTTATTTAATGTTTTTTTTCAGCTTATTTTTATTGATATTCTTTTTTGTCTACCTACGGAGCAATGTGATATTATGTTATTTCATTTTTTAACATTTTAGTTTAATTCTTTATCAACTGTGTACTGATATAACTAACAACATGGTAGCATGGTCATTAAACGTTTATTTTTTCATTCTTACAAGTAATTCACATCGATACAAGATTCATATACATTGATTACTGAGAATCCAATTTTAACCTATGCAGAGCCCATTGAAAAGGTTCTCATTTTGACCAAGCATGAATCAGTTTCCACTGACAGTACTATTCTGTCCCTTTAATTGCAGTACACAGGTGCTCTCATTGTGACGTAGGTACGCAAGCCTTTTTAAGTTGTTTAATGTTCATACAATTTAAGTCCCTGACGAAGTGCCTCCGGGCAGGAAACGCGTCGGACGTTTGCCATTGTTTCAATGTACCCCTGAGTTTGTTTGACACCCTGTTTTTGATCTTACAATAAAGACATCATTTTTTACCTGCACATACCCTGCGGCTGCAATTTGTCCCAATACAAGGTAACCTTCATTGTTTATCAGAGTTCTTTCGTTTGGATGCCGGAGGAGTGGATCCTTACCTTTCATGGGGCGGCCTGAGCAAAAGATCACACAGCGGCAAGAGTGGTGAGATTAACCGGCTTCACCTTAGTTTCAGTTTACACGCTGAAATTTGTGTTTACCTGTATCTTACTTATCACCACACCCGCACGCTGCATGATTCTATCCTCAGTTTGTTACAAGTGATTACCACCACTGACTACATGCTACACTGTTTACGGTTTTCAGAGCACCTGTTACTAGTTACATGATATCTACTCAGTATCAGCTATTGTACACCATTTGCTTGCAATCAGTGGTTTACTTACAAAGTGCAGAGTCTGCATCTGTTTGTGTTTTTGGTTCATATTGAGATCTCCGTGTCTCATTTCAACTCCTAGCAGAACTGCAGAATCAACATGGCGGAGGCCATACACACCAGTCGCAGGGCCAAATTCAATTCATTATTGCAGGGTGTCAGCTCAGGAGGTGAGACTCCAGAGGACATTTGTTCTGTTTTTGTATCAAGGGAAAAGAAGGAGATCAAAGAATTAAAGCTTTGGTGGGACATCGAGTTTTTGAAATTATACATTAATGAAGGCAAAATACCCAGAGGTTTGCGGATGAAAAAATATCCGGCGTATGCCTCACAACGTTTGGAGTTCATGACGGAATGGAATAATACCTTGAGTACATGCTCACTCACCTTAATGAAACAGTTACTCAAGGATAAGGAGCTGGAATATACTAAAACAAGTCAAGAATTAACAGATATTAAAACCGCTTGTGAGCACTTTACTCATGATCCAAAATATAACGATTACTCTGTACAATTGGATACGACTTTGAAAAAACTTGATGATGAGCTAACGGAGAATAAACTAAAGAAATATCATAGAGACTGTAAGGATTATGAACTCAATACAGTCTATAATTGGACCATAAGCAAACGTAATACTGGGAAGAGAAATAACAACAAAAGAAAGACAACCGACAAGAAGGTCACCTTTTCCAGTTTTGAAACTGATGTTAGTGATGAGAGTCCAAGAGCATCAACTCCTATCAGTGAACAGACCAATGCAAGTGATTTAACAGTTAAACCTAAGAAGGGATCCACTCATAGATCCATAGAAGAGATCACATCGACTACTCATACCGGCAGTTCACATGGAGCAGCTAATATTCTGGCAAAAAACGATCTAACTATGGAGGCAAGTCCAGTCACTCCGGCGAGATATCCAAGCAGAAGACCTGCAAGAGGAAGGGGTCGAGGTTCAAGGAAATAATAAAGGACACCTCTCACCAGGAAGATCTTAATGTGGTGAATTTATCAAGTATACAACTTAACAACGAAGAACTAAGTATACTATCCAAAGGCTTGGGGTTTGCGCCAAGCAGGGACTTTAACCTTTTCCGCACTCTGATCGATTTAAACAGATTCACTAGAAAGCTCACATTAAAGAGACACTTTGCTATGGCAGAGAGGGTCTCTGCTCAAGAATCTAATGCTGATCCATCATTGAGGGATAATATCGACGAAGAACCTGTGAATGATACAAGTCTAAGTCTTTCTACCACTAATACAGATATGGATGGACTCAATTTTGTTGATCAATGTGAAATCGTTAATTTACTTTCACTTGAGAGTGAGAGTGCACGATCCAATTCACTTAACTTGCATATACCTAAAATTGCAACTAATGCTAGTAAATTCTTTTACCCTATACAAATGAGAGGTGACTTCATTGAAGTCTTTCAGAGCTTAGTGGAAAGGGACCTTCATGCCCTAGCAAAAGAAACTAATATTAGTCCTAATCAGAAACAGGGTACAAGTAGCAACCTGTCTAAGCATGAAAGAAATACCTTGAGAAAATTACAAGACAATAAAACCCTTGTCATTCAAAACTCCGACAAGGGAGGCTGTATAGTTGTACAAGACAGGGCACAATACACTAGTGAAGCCCATAGACAACTTAGTGATAGTGCCACCTATCGGAAATTAACGTTTAATCCTACAAGACAATTTGTTATTGAATTAAATAACTTTCTTGACATGTCTGTTCAGGAGGGCATTATCACTAAGTTTAAAGCAGATTCCCTAAAAACCCAATTCCCAACCACACCGGTTTTTAAACATCTACCCAAAATTCACAAAAATAGGGAATGTCCTCCTGGTCGCCCTATCATTTCCGGTGTGGGCTCCCTGGGAGAAAAATTGGGGTCTTTTATTGATACGGTTCTTCAGCCGATTGTCCAAATAACACCAGCATACCTTCGTGATACCAAACATTTGTTGAGGCTCTTAAATTGTTTACATATTACTGAGGAAGACACCTTACTAACTATTGATGTCACATCACTATATTCTTGTATACCCCATAACCTAGGCATAGAGGCCTTAAAAGCTATGTTAAAGATGTACACTACATTTGATGATAAGTTCATTGGATTTGTATGTGATGGTGCAAATTTTCTTTTGAATCACAATAACTTCACATTTGAAGGTACACACTATGTTCAAAACCAGGGCACCGCTATGGGTGCAAAATTTGCACCATCATATGCAAATCTATACTTAACCAATTTCGAATTTCAGAAAATATTTCATCATACCAATCCTTTCAGGTCTCAGATAAAGTTCTACCGAAGATTTATTGATGACCTTGTAATAGTATGGAGTGGAGATATAAACTCCATACCTCCATTCTTAGAATATCTCAATGCAAACCACTATAACTTGGGATTTACTCACACTGCATCTAAACACAGTATTCCATTTTTAGATATCACATTAATGTTAGACACTTTGTCTCATTCAGTCCTTACCTCCACATTCAGAAAACCCACATCTGGCAATACAATTCTACGAGCTGACTCTCACCATCCAGTACACCTTAAGATGGCCATTCCCAAGGGACAATATATGCGTCTTAGACGTAACTGTACTAATATTAATACATACAAAGAACAAGCCTCATCTCTTACACAGCGTTTACAAATTAGGGGGTATGACACTAGCTTACTAGAAAAAGTTAGTAAAGAAGTGGAACTTATGCATAGGGACATTCTGTTACAAGATATCCCAAAAAATAAACATCGAGACGAAAAATGTTTTAAATCTCCTATAACTTTTTCAACCCGCTATAGTAGACAATTCAATCGTATTAATAACATCATCAGGAAATATCTGCCTGTCTTAGACAGAGATGCATTGTTACATGATTCGTTACAGAACCAGGGCATTAGGGTTGTCAGCAAAAAAGCCACAACGCTTGGAAATTACCTAGGTAGAGATTTTTCGACAAAAGCTAGTTCTTCCTGGCTCCAGCCGGAAGTTGGATTTTTTAAATGCAGGAAAACTCCTTGCAAAAGCTGTGATTTTGTAATCCCTGGCAATGAGTTTAGGTCCGCAGCTACCGGCAACTGTTTTGACATTAGGTTTAGACTGAACTGCAATTCTAAGTTTGTGGTTTATTTAATTAGCTGCAATATCTGTCACAAGCAATACGTAGGTAGGACGACGAGGTTTCTGAAGGATAGGATCAGGGAGCATTTACTCTCTATCAAACATGATCCGCCCTCCACTCCAGTAGCCAAACACTTTGCCAATCACTTTATATCTCTAGGCATTACGGTCAACGATACCAATTTAAAGAGAATGTTCAGTTTTCAAGGCATAGACCACGCCCCTCATGACATTAGAGGGGGAGATAGGTCTGCCACACTAAACAGAAAAGAAGCCTTTTGGATTTTTAATCTATTAACTGGAGCACCAAATGGCATTAACAAAATTACTGATCTCAGATATTTTGTAGATTAAAGGTTGTCTATAATGTTTATTAACATCTCACTGTTTACCAAAGAAATACCATCGACAGCTCTTAACCCTTTCTCCTATGTCTGTTTACACCTTTCAAAAGTAACATTAGTCCCCTTTGGCTTAAACTAGTTCATTATTACTATTGAGCTTTATTTTCATGAGCAAGGAATGGAGATTTTAAAGTGCACCTGTTATATACATTTAGCTTTTTCTTAAGATTTAGTTAGTCTTTTTATTTTTTATTATTCACAGTAATTAGCTTTTTTCAAAGCATAACTTCCACCATTTTTTATACACACAATTTTTCAAAGTGTTTGTTATTAATTGCTCCATCATTCTTATTTAGATTTTTGCCCACCCCTATTTAACGCGGGATATTGTCACCTATATAGGTATTATATGATACATATAAATAAAGAACGTTAACACAGCATTTGAAAATTGTGAAAAGAATTTTTAATCAATTTCATGCTTTGAGAGGGTGAAAACAAAAATAGCAAGTATAAATTAACAAGCACGAACCATTACTATCACATTTAGTTTAGCATTACATTTTACACAACTTCAATAAGAAGTTTATCTTATTTAGTATTTTATATTTAAAGTTTCAGTATTGCATCACTAGAATTAGAATGTAGATTCATTTAATCACCACTATTAATGATTTTTCACTTCACTTCACTCAAAATCTAAAATTTAACATCATATTTTTCTCTTGAAGTCACATTCCTTGTCCTTTGTGTTCTAATGCTCTAGGTAACTTAACACCGCAGCCATAGGAGGATTTGACATAATAACAACTGTCAAATGTATCAAAAGTTGTTTTTGTTTAAGTATTTCCCATTCTTGGTTATCTGCTACATGCATATAACTATATCCCTAGTACTAACATAGTTTACGTGTATTTTACTAATGTTATTGAAAATACGCATGAGATTTTATTTATCTCACTCTTTGAAATTTTGATACTAGATATTAACTCTTTTTTCCTCTGAGAGTCTGCAGTACATTGTTATAACAATTAGCTTAGATATTTTATTTAATGTTTTTTTTCAGCTTATTTTTATTGATATTCTTTTTTGTCTACCTACGGAGCAATGTGATATTATGTTATTTCATTTTTTAACATTTTAGTTTAATTCTTTATCAACTGTGTACTGATATAACTAACAACATGGTAGCATGGTCATTAAACGTTTATTTTTTCATTCTTACAAGTAATTCACATCGATACAAGATTCATATACATTGATTACTGAGAATCCAATTTTAACCTATGCAGAGCCCATTGAAAAGGTTCTCATTTTGACCAAGCATGAATCAGTTTCCACTGACAGTACTATTCTGTCCCTTTAATTGCAGTACACAGGTGCTCTCATTGTGACGTAGGTACGCAAGCCTTTTTAAGTTGTTTAATGTTCATACAATTTAAGTCCCTGACGAAGTGCCTCCGGGCAGGAAACGCGTCGGACGTTTGCCATTGTTTCAATGTACCCCTGAGTTTGTTTGACACCCTGTTTTTGATCTTACAATAAAGACATCATTTTTTACCTGCACATACCCTGCGGCTGCAATTTGTCCCAATACAAGGTAACCTTCATTGTTTATCAGAGTTCTTTCGTTTGGATGCCGGAGGAGTGGATCCTTACCTTTCATGGGGCGGCCTGAGCAAAAGATCACACAGCGGCAAGAGTGGTGAGATTAACCGGCTTCACCTTAGTTTCAGTTTACACGCTGAAATTTGTGTTTACCTGTATCTTACTTATCACCACACCCGCACGCTGCATGATTCTATCCTCAGTTTGTTACAAGTGATTACCACCACTGACTACATGCTACACTGTTTACGGTTTTCAGAGCACCTGTTACTAGTTACATGATATCTACTCAGTATCAGCTATTGTACACCATTTGCTTGCAATCAGTGGTTTACTTACAAAGTGCAGAGTCTGCATCTGTTTGTGTTTTTGGCTAATAATACTCTACAGGTTAAACTGTAGACTAATGATACTCTGTAGTGTCTACTCATGATAATCTGTGCTGTGTACTTTAGACTAATACTACTCTACGGGGTAAACTGTAGGCTAATGATACTCTGTGCTGTGTATTGTAGGCTAATAATACTCTATGGGGTAAACTTAGGCTAATGATACTCTGTGCTGTGTACTTTAGGCTAATACTACTCTACGGGGTAAACTGTAGGCTAATGATACTCTGTGCTGTGTACTGTAGGCTAATAATACTCTATAGGGTAAACTGTAGGCAAATAATACTCTGTGCTGTGTATTGTAGGCTAATAATACTCTACGGGGTAAACTTAGGCTAATGATACTCTGTACTGTGTACTTTAGGCTAATACTACTCAACGGGGTAAACTGTAGGCTAATGATACTCTGTAGTGTCGACTCATGATACCTGTGTTGTGTACTGTAGGCTAATACTACTCTATGGGGTAAACTGTTGGCTAATGATGCTTTGTGTTGTGTACTGTAGGCTAATAATACTCTATGGGTAAATTTTAGGCTAATAATATTCTGTGGTGTCTACTCATGATACTCTGTGCTATGTACTGTAGGCTAATACTACTCTATGGGGTAAACTGTTGGCTAATGATACTTTGTGTTGTGTACTGTAGGCTAATACTACTCTATGGGGTAAACTGTTGGCTAATGATACTTTGTGCTGTGTACTTTAGGCTAATACTACTCTATGGGGTAAACAGTTGGCTAATAATACTCTGCGCTGTGTATTGTAAGCTAATAATACTCTACAGGGTAAACTGTTGGCTAATGATACTTTGTGTTGTGTACTGTAGGCTAATACTACTCTATGGGGCAAACTGTTGGCTAATAATACTCGGCGCTGTGTATTGTAAGCTAATACTACTCTACGGGGTAAACGTAGGCTAATAATACTCTTTAGTGTCTACTTACAGTACATCAGGGTCGGAGCACTGTTTTGCACACTGTTGGGTGCAGCACTTCTTGGCATCTGGACAGTCCCCATCACTTTCACACTCTGGTGCCGGAATCGGAAGGATACAGTTTTTTAATGAAGCTGGGCAGCTACCAGGCTTCACTACAATGAAAAACATTTGTACAATAAGATTATTAAATGCAATGCTAATAGTGTTACTATTGTTGTATCTGTCTCTCTGTCTATGTCTACTTAGCTGTGAAAAACTGAAATTATTTAATTGCTGGAAAAAGTTTGACTTTTTAACAAAACTGCTAACTTCTAGTTGTATTTGTTACCTCTATTCTCTGGCTTAGTAAAATGATCAAATGTATTCTCAGTCACATCAGACAAAGGTTCACTTTCTAATACAATGGCTGCTTATTTAAATGCCTCTGTCTATGGGCTACAAAATAAAACTGCAGTGAGGGTTGGTACAAGTTTTCCCATGTAAATGATAAGTCAATGATACAGCCCAAATACCGCCCTGAGCTTTGGGAGTACCCTTCAGTTTGCCTTAGAGATATTTCTTTTTCTCAACTAATTGTCTAAAACACAGGGTGTGATTTTTTGTGTTTTCATTTTAGTCACCAACATAAATGCGTTAAACATATAACTACCCACACTCAGCACGTGGCCTTTTTACAGGCTTATTATAGACAAACCCAGTGGCAAAATAATCATAATAATGACAAGCAAACAAGGGGGGGAAACATTACTACAATCAGATACATTGTTACTGATAATTGACTTGTGTTTGTAGTTTGTTATTGGTCCTAAAAATGTAAATTATCATGGGCAATTTAACCCTTTCCTTTTTATTTGGTGTCAATCATTTCTTAATTTGTATAAATGTGAAATACTTTATTGTAAAAATGAAAGAATATTCAGATGTCCATATCTTGCCCTTAAACATATTTCACATTTAGGAAATGAAATGAGTGCAATAATGTAATTTGTGATCTGTTTTGTGTGATCAGAGTATCTCAACATATTCATTGTTTAGCACTTTATTGGGGTAACCTAAATTATTGTTATCTGCTAAAGTGGCTCCCTTCACTTCATTTATATCTTGTTACTCTTTTTATATTTATATGTTGTTACTCACTGTATATTTATTTGTTGTTACTCACTGTATATTTATATCTTGTTACTCACTGTATATGTATATCTTGTTACTCACTGTAAATTTATATATTGTTACTCACTGTAAATTTATATATTGTTACTCACTGTATATTTATATCTTGTTACTCACTGTATATGTATATCTTGTTACTCACTGTATATTTATATCTTGTTACTCACTGTATATTTATATCTTATTACTCACTGTATATTTATATCTTGTTACTCACTGTATATGTATATCTTGTTACTCACTGTATATTTATATCTTGTTACTCACTGTATATTTATATATTGTTACTCACTGTATATTTATATCTTGTTACTCACTGTATATGTATATCTTGTTACTCACTGTATATTTATATCTTGTTACTCACTGTATATTTATATCTTGTTACTCACTGTATATTTATATGTTGTTACTCACTGTATATTTATATCTTGTTACTCACTGTATATTTATAACTTGTTACTCACTGTATATGTATATCTTGTTACTCACTGTATATTTATATGTTGTTACTCACTGTATATTTATATGTTTTTACTCACTGTGTATTTATATCTTGTTACTCACTGTAACTGTATATTTATAACTTGTTACTCACTGTATATGTATATCTTGTTACTCACTGTATATTTATATGCTGTTACTCACTGTATATTTATATGTTGTTACTCACTGTATATTTATATGTTTTTACTCACTGTGTATTTATATCTTGTTACTCACTGTATATGTATATCTTGTTACTCACTGTATATTTATATGTTTTTACTCACTGTGTATTTATATCTTGTTACTCACTGTATATGTATATGTTGTTACTCACTGTATATTTATATCTTGTTACTCACTGTATATTTATATGTTGTTACTCACTGTAAATTTATATGTTGTTACTCACTGTATATTTATATGCTGTTACTTACTGTATATTTATATGTTGTTACTCACTGTATATTTATATGTTGTTACTCACTGTATATTTATATCTTGTTACTCACTGTATATTTATATGTTTTTACTCACTGTGTATTTATATCTTGTTACTCACTGTATATGTATATGTTGTTACGCACTGTATATTTATATCTTGTTACTCACTGTCTATTTATATCTTGTTACTCACTGTATATTTATTTCTTGTTACTCACTGTATATTTATATGTTGTTACTCACTGTATATTTATATCTTGCTACTCACTGTATATTTATATCTTGTTACTCACTGTATATTTATATGTTGTTACTCACTGTATATTTATAACTTGTTACTCACTGTATATTTATATCTTGCTACTCACTGTATATTTATATCTTGTTACTCACTGTATATTTATATATTATTACTCACTGTATATTAATATCTTGTTACTCACTGTATATGTATATCTTGTTACTCACTGTGTATGTATATCTTGTTACTCACTGTATATTTATATGTTGTTACTCACTGTATATTTATATCTTGTTACTCACTGTATATTTATATGTTGTTACTCACTGTATATTTATATGTTGTTACTCACTGTATATGTATATGTTGTTACTCACTGTATATGTATATGTTGTTACTCAATGTATATTCATATGTTGTTACTCACTGTATATTTATATGTTGTTACTCACTATATATTTATATGTTGTTACTCACTGTATATGTATATGTTGTTACTCACTGTATATTTATATCTTGTTACTCACTGTGTATGTATATCTTGTTACTCACTGTATATGTATAATTTGTTACTCACAGTATATGTATATCTTGTTACTCACTGTATATTTATATCTTGTTACTCACTGTATATTTATATCTTGTTACTCACTGTATATTTATATGTAATTACTCACTGTATATTTATATCTTGTAACTCACTGTATATGTATATCGTATTACTCACTGTATATTTATATCTTGTTACTCACTGTATATTTATATCTTGTTACTCACTGTATATTTATATCTTGTTACTCACTATATTTATATCTTGTTACTCACTGTATATTTATATATTGTTACTCACTGTATATTTATATCTTGTTACTCACTGTATATGTATATGTTGTTACTAACTGTATATTTAGATGTTGTTACTCACTGTATATTTATATCTTGTTACTCACTGTATATGTATATGTTGTTACTCACTGTATATTTATATCTTGTTACTCACTGTATATTTATATCTTGTTACTCACTGTATATTTATATGTTGTTACTCACTTTATATTTATATCTTGTTACTCACTGTATATTTATATGTTATTACTCACTGTATATTTATATCTTGTTACTCACTGTATATGTATATGTTGTTACTCACTGTATATTTATATCTTGCTACTCACTGTATATTTATATCTTATTTCTCACTGTATATTTATTTCTTGTTACTCACTGTATATTTATATGTTATTATTCACTGTATATTTATATCTTGTTACTCACTGTATATGTATATCTTGTTACTCACTGTATATTTATATATTGTTACTCACTGTATATTTATATCTTGTTACTCACTTTATATTTATATCTTGTTACTCACTGTATATTTATATCTTGTTACTAACTTTATATTTATATCTTGTTACTCACTGTATATTTATATCTTGTTACTCACTGTATATTTATATCTTGTTACTCACTGTATATGTATATCTTGTTACTCACTGTATATTTATATCTTGTTACTCACTGTATATGTATATCTTGTTACTCACTGTATATTTATATTTTGTTACTCACTGTATATTTATATCTTGTTACTCACTTTATATTTATATGTTGTTACTCACTGTATATTTATATGTTGTTACTTACTGTATATTTATGTTGTTACTCACTGTATATTTATATCTTGCTACTCACTGTATATTTATATCTTGTTACTCACTATATATTTATATGGTGCTACTCACTGTATATGTATATGTTGTTACTCACTGTATATTTATATGTTGTTACTCACTGTATATTTATATGTTATTACTCACTGTATATTTATATCTTGTTACTCACTGTATATTTATATCTTGTTACTCACCGTATATTTATATCTTGTTACTCACTGTATATTTATATGTTGTTACTCACTGTATATTTATATCGTGTTACTCACTGTATATTTATATCTTGTTATTCACTGTATATGTTTATCTTGTTACTCACTGTATATTTATATGTTATTACTTACTGTATATTTATATGTTGTTACTCACTGTATATTTATATCTTGTTACTCACTGTATATTTATATCTTGTTACTCACTGTATATTTATATGTTGTTACTCACTTTATATTTATATCTTGTTACTCACTGTATATTTATATGTTATTACTCACTGTATATTTATATCTTGTTACTCACTGTATATGTATATGTTGTTACTCACTGTATATTTATATCTTGCTACTCACTGTATATTCATATCTTGTTTCTCACTGTATATTTATATCTTGTTACTCACTGTATATTTATATGTTATTATTCACTGTATATTTATATCTTGTAACTCACTGTATATGTATATGTTGTTACTCACTGTATATTTATATCTTGTTACTCACTGCATATTTATATCTTGTTACTCACTTTATATTTATATCTTGTTACTCACTGTATATTTATATCTTGTTACTCACTGTATATGTATATCTTGTTACTCACTGTATATTTATATCTTTTTACTCACTGTATATTTATATCTTGTTACTCACTGTATATGTATATCTTGTTACTCACTGTATATTTATATCTTGTTACTCACTTTATATTTATATGTTGTTACTCACTGTATATTTATATGTTGTTACTTACTGTATATTTATGTTGTTACTCACTGTATATTTATATCTTGTTACTCACTGTATATTTATATCTTGTTACTCACTATATATTTATATGTTGTTACTCACTGTATATGTATATGTTGTTACTCACTGTATATTTATATGTTGTTACTCACTGTATATTTATATGTTATTACTCACTGAATATTTATATGTTGTTACTCACTGTATATTTATATCTTGTTACTCACTGTATATTTATATCTTGTTACTCACTGTATATTTATATGTTGTCACTCACCATATATTTATATCTTGTTAGTCACTGTATATTTATATGTTGTTACTCACTGTATATTTATATCTTGTTACTCACTGTATATTTATATCTTGTTACTCACTGTATATGTATATCTTGTTACTCACTGTATATTTATATCTTGTTACTCACTGTATATTTATATCTTGTTACTCACTGTATATTTATATGTTGTTAGTCACTGTATATTTATATCTTGTTACTCACTGTATATTTATAACTTTTTACTCACTGTATATGTATATCTTGTTACTCACTGTATATTTATATGTTGTTACTCACTGTATATTTATATGTTTTTACTCACTGTGTATTTATATCTTGTTACTCACTGTAACTGTATATTTATAACTTGTTACTCACTGTATATGTATATCTTGTTACTCACTGTATATTTATATGCTGTTACTCACTGTATATTTATATGTTGTTACTCACTGTATATTTATATGTTTTTACTCACTGTGTATTTATATCTTGTTACTCACTGTATATGTATATCTTGTTACTCACTGTATATTTATAACTTGTTACACACTGTATATTTATATCTTACTACTCACTGTATATGTATATGTTGTTACTCACTGTATATTTATATCTTGTTACTCACTGTATATTTATATGTTGTTACTCACTGTAAATTTATATGTTGTTACTCACTGTATATTTATATGCTGTTACTTACTGTATATTTATATGTTGTTACTCACTGTATATTTATATGTTGTTACTCACTGTATATTTATATCTTGTTACTCACTGTATATTTATATGTTTTTACTCACTGTGTATTTATATCTTGTTACTCACTGTATATGTATATGTTGTTACTCACTGTATATTTATATCTTGTTACTCACTGTCTATTTATATCTTGTTACTCACTGTATATTTATATCTTGTTACTCACTGTATATTTATATGTTGTTACTCACTGTATATTTATATCTTGCTACTCACTGTATATTTATATCTTGTTACTCACTGTATATTTATATGTTGTTACTCACTGTATA
Organism: Bombina bombina; assembly: GCF_027579735.1. Lineage (NCBI taxonomy): Eukaryota > Metazoa > Chordata > Amphibia > Anura > Bombinatoridae > Bombina > Bombina bombina. The sequence goes on from NC_069502.1 coordinate 26,220,216, forward strand.
TTTATAACTTGTTACTCACTGTATATTTATATCTTGCTACTCACTGTATATTTATATCTTGTTACTCACTGTATATTTATATATTATTACTCACTGTATATTAATATCTTGTTACTCACTGTATATGTATATCTTGTTACTCACTGTGTATGTATATCTTGTTACTCACTGTATATTTATATGTTGTTACTCACTGTATATTTATATCTTGTTACTCACTGTATATTTATATGTTGTTACTCACTGTATATTTATATGTTGTTACTCACTGTATATGCATATGTTGTTACTCACTGTATATGTATATGTTGTTACTCAATGTATAATCATATGTTGTTACTCACTGTATATTTATATGTTGTTACTCACTATATATTTATATGTTGTTACTCACTGTATATGTATATGTTGTTACTCACTGTATATTTATATCTTGTTACTCACTGTGTATGTATATCTTGTTACTCACTGTATATTTATATGTTGTTACTCACTGTATATGTATAATTTGTTACTCACTGTATATGTATATCTTGTTACTCACTGTATATTTATATCTTGTTACTCACTGTATATTTATATCTTGTTACTCACTGTATATTTATATCTTGTTACTCACTGTATATTTATATGTAATTACTCACTGTATATTTATATCTTGTAACTCACTGTATATGTATATCGTATTACTCACTGTATATTTATATCTTGTTACTCACTGTATATTTATATCTTGTTACTCACTGTATATTTATATCTTGTTACTCACTGTATATTTATATCTTGTTACTCACTATATTTATATCTTGTTACTCACTGTATATTTATATATTGTTACTCACTGTATATTTATATCTTGTTACTCACTGTATATGTATATGTTGTTACTAACTGTATATTTAGATGTTGTTACTCACTGTATATTTATATCTTGTTACTCACTGTATATGTATATGTTGTTACTCACTGTATATTTATATCTTGTTACTCACTGTATATTTATATCTTGTTACTCACTGTATATTTATATGTTGTTACTCACTTTATATTTATATCTTGTTACTCACTGTATATTTATATGTTATTACTCACTGTATATTTATATCTTGTTACTCACTGTATATGTATATGTTGTTACTCACTGTATATTTATATCTTGCTACTCACTGTATATTTATATCTTATTTCTCACTGTATATTTATTTCTTGTTACTCACTGTATATTTATATGTTATTATTCACTGTATATTTATATCTTGTTACTCACTGTATATGTATATCTTGTTACTCACTGTATATTTATATATTGTTACTCACTGTATATTTATATCTTGTTACTCACTTTATATTTATATCTTGTTACTCACTGTATATTTATATCTTGTTACTAACTTTATATTTATATCTTGTTACTCACTGTATATTTATATCTTGTTACTCACTGTATATTTATATCTTGTTACTCACTGTATATTTATATCTTGTTACTCACTGTATATGTATATCTTGTTACTCACTGTATATTTATATTTTGTTACTCACTGTATATTTATATCTTGTTACTCACTTTATATTTATATGTTGTTACTCACTGTATATTTATATGTTGTTACTTACTGTATATTTATGTTGTTACTCACTGTATATTTATATCTTGTTACTCACTGTATATTTATATCTTGTTACTCACTATATATTTATATGTTGTTACTCACTGTATATGTATATGTTGTTACTCACTGTATATTTATATGTTGTTACTCACTGTATATTTATATGTTATTACTCACTGTATATTTATATCTTGTTACTCACTGTATATTTATATCTTGTTACTCACCGTATATTTATATCTTGTTACTCACTGTATATTTATATGTTGTTACTCACTGTATATTTATATCGTGTTACTCACTGTATATTTATATCTTGTTATTCACTGTATATGTTTATCTTGTTACTCACTGTATATTTATATGTTATTACTTACTGTATATTTATATGTTGTTACTCACTGTATATTTATATCTTGTTACTCACTGTATATTTATATGTTGTTACTCACTTTATATTTATATCTTGTTACTCACTGTATATTTATATGTTATTACTCACTGTATATTTATATCTTGCTACTCACTGTATATTCATATCTTGTTTCTCACTGTATATTTATATCTTGTTACTCACTGTATATTTATATGTTATTATTCACTGTATATTTATATCTTGTAACTCACTGTATATGTATATGTTGTTACTCACTGTGGCCTAGATTTGGAGTTCGGCGGTAAAAGGGCTGTTAACGCTCCGCGGGTTTTTTTCTGGCCGCACCATAAATTTAACTCTGGTATCGAGAGTTCAAACAAATGCTGCGTTAGGCTCCAAAAAAGGAGCGTAGAGCATTTTTACCGCAAATGCAACTCTCGATACCAGAGTTGCTTACGGACGCGGCCGGCATCAAAAACGTGCTCGTGCACGATTCTCCCATAGGAAACAATGGGGCTGTTTGAGCTGAAAAAAAACCTAACACCTGCAAAAAAGCAGCGTTCAGCTCCTAACGCAGCCCCATTGTTTCCTATGGGGAAACACTTCCTAAGTCTGCACCTAACACCCTAACATGTACCCCGAGTCTAAACACCCCTAACCTTACACTTATTAACCCCTAATCTGCCGCCCCCGCTATCGCTGTCCCCTGCATTACACTTTTAACCCCTAATCTGCCGCTCCGTAAACCGCCGCCACCTACGTTATCCCTATGTACCCCTAATCTGCTGCCCTAACATCGCCGACCCCTATGTTATATTTATTAACCCCTAATCTGCCCCCCACATCGTCGCCGACACCTGCCTACACTTATTAACCCCTAATCTGCCGAGCGGACCGCACCGCTACTATAATAAAGTTATTAACCCCTAATCCGCCTCACTAACCCTATCATAAATAGTATTAACCCCTAATCTGCCCTCCCTAACATCGCCGACACCTACCTTCAATTATTAACCCCTAATCTGCCGACCGGAGCTCACCGCTATTCTAATAAATGGATTAACCCCTAAAGCTAAGTCTAACCCTAACACTAACACCCCCCTAAGTTAAATATAATTTTTATCTAACAAAATAAATTAACTCTTATTAAATAAATGATTCCTATTTAAAGCTAAATACTTACCTGTAAAATAAATCCTAATATAGCTACAATATAAATTATAATTATATTATAGCTATTTTAGGATTAATATTTATTTTACAGGCAACTTTGTAATTATTTTAACCAGGTACAATAGCTATTAAATAGTTAAGAACTATTTAATAGTTACCTAGTTAAAATAATAACAAATTTACCTGTAAAATAAATCATAACCTAAGATATAATTAAACCTAACACTACCCTATCAATAAAATAATTAAATAAACTACCTACAATTACCTACAATTAACCTAACACTACACTATCAATAAATTAATTAAACACAATTGCTACAAATAAATAAAATTAAATAAACTATCTAAAGTACAAAAAATAAAAAAGAACTAAGTTACAGAAAATAATAAAATATTTACAAACATAATAAAAATATTACAACAATTTTAAACTAATTACACCTACTCTAAGCCCCCTAATAAAATAACAAAGCCCCCCAAAATAAAAAATTCCCTACCCTATTCTAAAATACAAATATTACAAGCTCTTTTACCTTACCAGCCCTGAACAGGGCCCTTTGCGGGGCATGCCCCAAGAATTTCAGCTCTTTTGCCTGTAAAAAAAAACATACAATACCCCCCCCCAACATTACAACCCACCACCCACATACCCCTAATCTAACCCAAACCCCCCTTAAATAAACCTAACACTACCCCCCTGATGATCTTCCTACCTTGTCTTCACCATGCCAGGTTCACCGATCCGTCCTGGCTCCAAGATCTTCATCCAACCCAAGCGTGGGCTAGACATCCACTGAAGAAGTCCAGAAGAGGGTCCAAAGTCTTCCTCCTATCCGGCAAGAAGAGGACATCCGGACCGGCAAACATCTTCTCCAAGCGGCATCTTCTATCTTCTTCCATCCGATGACGACCGGCTCCATCTTGAAGACCTCCAGCGCGGATCCATCCTCTTCTTCCGACGACTAGACGACGAATGACGGTTCCTTTAAGGGACGTCATCCAAGATGGCGTCCCTCGAATTCCGATTGGCTGATAGGATTCTATCAGCCAATCGGAATTAAGGTAGGAATTTTCTGATTGGCTGATGGAATCAGCCAATCAGAATATAGTTCAATCCGATTGGCTGATCCAATCAGCCAATCAGATTGAGCTCGCATTCTATTGGCTGTTCCGATCAGCCAATAGAATGCGAGCTCAATCTGATTGGCTGATTGGATCAGCCAATCGGATTGAACTATATTCTGATTGGCTGATTCCATCAGCCAATCAGAAAATTCCTACCTTAATTCCGATTGGCTGATAGAATCCTATCAGCCAATCGGAATTCGAGGGACGCCATCTTGGATGACGTCCCTTAAAGGAACCGTCATTCGTCGTCTAGTCGTCGGAAGAAGAGGATGGATCCGCGCTGGAGGTCTTCAAGATGGAGCCGGTCGTCATCGTATGGAAGAAGATAGAAGATGCCGCTTGGAGAAGATGTTTGCCGGTCCGGATGTCCTCTTCTTGCCGGATAGGAGGAAGACTTTGGACCCTCTTCTGGACTTCTTCAGTGGATGTCTAGCCCACGCTTGGGTTGGATGAAGATCTTGGAGCCAGGACGGATCGGTGAACCTGGCATGGTGAAGACAAGGTAGGAAGATCATCAGGGGGGTAGTGTTAGGTTTATTTAAGGGGGGTTTGGGTTAGATTAGGGGTATGTGGGTGGTGGGTTGTAATGTTGGGGGGGGGTATTGTATGTTTTTTTTTACAGGCAAAAGAGCTGAAATTCTTGGGGCATGCCCCGCAAAGGGCCCTGTTCAGGGCTGGTAAGGTAAAAGAGCTTGTAATATTTGTATTTTAGAATAGGGTAGGGAATTTTTTATTTTGGGGGGCTTTGTTATTTTATTAGGGGGCTTAGAGTAGGTGTAATTAGTTTAAAATTGTTGTAATATTTTTATTATGTTTGTAAATATTTTATTATTTTCTGTAACTTAGTTCTTTTTTATTTTTTGTACTTTAGATAGTTTATTTAATTTTATTTATTTGTAGCAATTGTGTTTAATTAATTTATTGATAGTGTAGTGTTAGGTTAATTGTAGGTAATTGTAGGTAGTTTATTTAATTATTTTATTGATAGGGTAGTGTTAGGTTTAATTATATCTTAGGTTATGATTTATTTTACAGGTAAATTTGTTATTATTTTAACTAGGTAACTATTAAATAGTTCTTAACTATTTAATAGCTATTGTACCTGGTTAAAATAATTACAAAGTTGCCTGTAAAATAAATATTAATCCTAAAATAGCTATAATATAATTATAATTTATATTGTAGCTATATTAGGATTTATTTTACAGGTAAGTATTTAGCTTTAAATAGGAATCATTTATTTAATAAGAGTTAATTTATTTCGTTAGATAAAAATTATATTTAACTTAGGGGGGTGTTAGTGTTAGGGTTAGACTTAGCTTTAGGGTTTAATCCATTTATTAGAATAGCGGTGAGCTCCGGTCGGCAGATTAGGGGTTAATAAGTGTAGGTAGGTGTCGGCGACGTTGTGGGGGGCAGATTAGGGGTTAATAAATATAACATAGGGGTCGGCGATGTTAGGGGTAGCAGATTAGGGGTACATAGGGATAACGTAGGTGGCGGCGATTTGCGGTCGGAAGATTAGGGGTTAATTATTTTAAGTAGCTTGCGGCGACGTTGTGGGGGGCAAGTTAGGGGTTAATAGATATAATACAGGGGTCGGCGGTGTTAGGGGCAGCAGATTAGGGGTACATAAGTATAACGTAGGTGGCGGTCGGCAGATTAGGGGTTAAAAATTTTAATCGAGTGGCGGCGATGTGGGGGGAGCTCGGTTTAGGGGTACATAGGTAGTTTATGGGTGTTAGTGTACTTTAGGGTACAGTAGTTAAGAGCTTTATAAACCGGCGTTAGCCAGAAAGCTCTTAACTCCTGCTATTTTCAGGCGGCTGGAATCTTGTCGTTAGAGCTCTAACGCTCACTGCAGAAACGACTCTAAATACCAGCGTTAGAAAGATCCCATTGAAAAGATAGGCTACGCAAATGGCGTAGGGGGATCTGCGGTATGGAAAAGTCGCGGCTGAAAAGTGAGCGTTAGACCCTTTAATCACTGACTCCAAATACCAGCGGGCGCCCAAAACCAGCGTTAGGAGCCTCTAACGCTGGTTTTGACGGCTACCGCCGAACTCTAAATCTAGGCCCCTATATTTATATCTTGTTACTCACTGCATATTTATATCTTGTTACTCACTTTATATTTATATCTTGTTACTCACTGTATATTTATATCTTGTTACTCACTGTATATGTATATCTTGTTACTCACTGTATATTTATATCTTGTTACTCACTGTATATTTATATCTTGTTACTCACTGTATATGTATATCTTGTTACTCACTGTATATTTATATCTTGTTACTCACTTTATATTTATATGTTGTTACTCACTGTATATTTATATGTTGTTACTTACTGTATATTTATGTTGTTACTCACTGTATATTTATATCTTGTTACTCACTGTATATTTATATCTTGTTACTCACTATATATTTATATGTTGTTACTCACTGTATATGTATATGTTGTTACTCACTGTATATTTATATGTTGTTACTCACTGTATATTTATATGTTATTACTCACTGAATATTTATATGTTGTTACTCACTGTATATTTATATCTTGTTACTCACTGTATATTTATATCTTGTTACTCACTGTATATTTATATGTTGTTACTCACCATATATTTATATCTTGTTAGTCACTGTATATTTATATGTTGTTACTCACTGTATATTTATATCTTGTTACTCACTGTATATTTATATCTTGTTACTCACTGTATATGTATATCTTGTTACTCACTGTATATTTATATGTTGTTACTCACTGTATATTTATATGTTGTTACTCACTGTATATTTATATCTTGTTACTCACTGTATATTTATATCTTGTTACTCACTGTATATGTATATCTTGCTACTCACTGTATATTTATATTTTGTTACTCACTGTATATTTATATCTTGTTACTCACTTTATATTTATATTTTGTTACTCACTGTATATTTATATCTTGTTACTCACTGTATATTTATATCTTGTTACTCACTATATATTTATATGTTGTTACTCACTGTATATGTATATGTTGTTATTCACTGTATATTTATATCTTGTTACTCACTGTATATTTATATGTTATTACTCACTGTATATTTATATCTTGTTACTCACTGTATATTTATATCTTGTTACTCACTGTATATTTATATGTTGTTACTCACCGTATATTTATATCTTGTTACTCACTGTATATTTATATGTTGTTACTCACTGTATATTTATATCTTGTTACTCACTGTATATTTATATCTTGTTACTCACTGTATATGTATATCTTGTTACTCACTGTATATTTATATGTTGTTACTTACTGTATATTTATATGTTGTTACTCACTGTATATTTATATCGTGTTACTCACTGTATATTTATATGTTGTTACTCACTGTATATTTATATGTTGTTACTCACTTTATATTTATATCTTGTTACTCACTGTATATTTATGTTATTACTCACTGTATATTTATATCTTGTTACTCACTGTATATGTATATGTTGTTACTCACTGTATATTTATATCTTGCTACTCACTGTATATTTATATCTTGTTTCTCACTGTATATTTATATCTTGTTACTCACTGTATATTTATATCTTGTTACTCACTGTATATGTATATCTTGTTACTCACTGTATATTTATATCTTGTTACTCACTGTATATTTATATCTTGTTACTCACTGTATATGTATATCTTGTTACTCACTGTATATTTATATCTTGTTACTCACTTTATATTTATATGTTGTTACTCACTGTATATTTATATGTTGTTACTTACTGTATATTTATGTTGTTACTCACTGTATATTTATATCTTGTTACTCACTGTATATTTATATCTTGTTACTCACTATATATTTATATGTTGTTACTCACTGTATATGTATATGTTGTTACTCACTGTATATTTATATGTTGTTACTCACTGTATATGTATATGTTATTACTCACTGTATATTTATATGTTGTTACTCACTGTATATTTATATCTTGTTACTCACTGTATATTTATATCTTGTTACTCACTGTATATTTATATGTTGTTACTCACCATATATTTATATCTTGTTAGTCACTGTATATTTATATGTTGTTACTCACTGTATATTTATATCTTGTTACTCACTGTATATTTATATCTTGTTACTCACTGTATATGTATATCTTGTTACTCACTGTATATTTATATCTTGTTACTCACTGTATATTTATATGTTGTTACTCACCATATATTTATATCTTGTTAGTCACTGTATATTTATATCTTGTTACTCACTGTATATTTATATCTTGTTACTCACTGTATATGTATATCTTGTTACTCACTGTATATTTATATGTTGTTACTCACTGTATATTTATATGTTGTTACTCACTGTATATTTATATCTTGTTACTCACTGTATATTTATATCTTGTTACTCACTGTATACGTATATGTTGTTACTCACTGTATATTTATATCGTGTTACTCACTGTATATTTATATCTTGTTATTCACTGTATATGTTTATCTTGTTACTCACTGTATATTTATATGTTATTACTTACTGTATATTTATATGTTGTTACTCACTGTATATTTATATGTTTTTACTCACTGTGTATTTATATCTTGTTACTCACTGTATATTTATATCTTGTTACTCAATGTATATGTATATCTTGCTACTCACTGTATATTTATATTTTGTTACTCACTGTATATTTATATCTTGTTACTCACTTTATATTTATATGTTGTTACTCACTGTATATTTATATCTTGTTACTCACTGTATATTTATATCTTGTTACTCACTATATATTTATATGTTGTTACTCACTGTATATGTATATGTGTTTACTCACTGTATATTTATATGTTGTTACTCACTGTATATTTATATGTTATTACTCACTGTATATTTATATCTTGTTACTCACTGTATATTTATATCTTGCTACTCACTGTATATTTATATCTTGTTTCTCACCGTATATTTATATCTTGTTACTCACTGTATATTTATATCTTGTTACTCACTGTATATGTATATCTTGTTACTCACTGTATATTTATATGTTGTTACTTACTGTATATTTATATGTTGTTACTCACTGTATATTTATATCTTGTTACTCACTGTATATTTATATCTTGTTACTCACTGTATATTTATATGTTGTTACTCACTTTATATTTATATCTTGTTACTCACTGTATATTTATATGTTATTACTCACTGTATATTTATATCTTGTTACTCACTGTATATGTATATGTTGTTACTCACTGTATATTTATATCTTGCTACTCACTGTATATTTATATCTTATTTCTCACTGTATATTTATTTCTTGTTACTCACTGTATATTTATATGTTATTATTCACTGTATATTTATATCTTGTTACTCACTGTATATGTATATCTTGTTACTCACTGTATATTTATATATTGTTACTCACTGTATATTTATATCTTGTTACTCACTTTATATTTATATCTTGTTACTCACTGTATATTTATATCTTGTTACTAACTTTATATTTATATCTTGTTACTCACTGTATATTTATATCTTGTTACTCACTGTATATTTATATCTTGTTACTCACTGTATATTTATATCTTGTTACTCACTGTATATGTATATCTTGTTACTCACTGTATATTTATATTTTGTTACTCACTGTATATTTATATCTTGTTACTCACTTTATATTTATATGTTGTTACTCACTGTATATTTATATGTTGTTACTTACTGTATATTTATGTTGTTACTCACTGTATATTTATATCTTGTTACTCACTGTATATTTATATCTTGTTACTCACTATATATTTATATGTTGTTACTCACTGTATATGTATATGTTGTTACTCACTGTATATTTATATGTTGTTACTCACTGTATATTTATATGTTATTACTCACTGTATATTTATATCTTGTTACTCACTGTATATTTATATCTTGTTACTCACCGTATATTTATATCTTGTTACTCACTGTATATTTATATGTTGTTACTCACTGTATATTTATATCGTGTTACTCACTGTATATTTATATCTTGTTATTCACTGTATATGTTTATCTTGTTACTCACTGTATATTTATATGTTATTACTTACTGTATATTTATATGTTGTTACTCACTGTATATTTATATCTTGTTACTCACTGTATATTTATATGTTGTTACTCACTTTATATTTATATCTTGTTACTCACTGTATATTTATATGTTATTACTCACTGTATATTTATATCTTGCTACTCACTGTATATTCATATCTTGTTTCTCACTGTATATTTATATCTTGTTACTCAC